>NW_014580237.1:0-12500 GCF_000485595.1 Priapulus caudatus | reverse complement strand
CTCTCTATTAACATTATTGACGAAAATTGGACAAGACGAAGTTTGAATTAGATTGTGTCGAAAAACAAATAGCGAGACTCGCAGCGAAAAGGTTCTCCGCTGTGACGCAGAGAAAGACTGTCGACCGTGAACTGATATTTTCGCGTTCGCTGTTCGGCAGCCGAATTTTCGCTGCCATCTTGGTCCAGCTCCGCAGTGCAGTGCGTGTGCAAGTCAGATCGAAGTCGGTTCTAAATTTGGCATCGATCTGCGGGAGTTCGATTTCAAATGAAGCGTGTTTGCGCCGAGCGGAGACGCTAGCAGTGTGGTTGCGCGTACATCGTGCAGTCGTTCTTCGTCGCTCCTTCGTTCATTCGCTCCTTCGTTTCGACGTCGTTCTCTGTTACGGTTCCGATTACTCGCACAAACAATGTCTGTGTTGCTCTGAAAAAAAATGGCAAGCGTGAAAACAGCTTATATATACAGCGCGTGTTATATATTGCGTAGCTTCCTCATCATCCTCAACATCCTGCATTTATCGTATGCGCGTCTTACCTTTTTGTCGTGTTTGTGCGTGTGTGTGGGTGTGTGTGTGTGTGCTGCGTGTGCGTGTGCGTGTGCGGGCGTGTGCGTTGTGCGTGTGCGTGTGCGTGTGCGTGTGCGTGTGCGTGTGCGTGGCGTGCGTGCGTGCGTGCGTGTGTGCGCTGCGTGCGTGCGTGTGCGTGTGCGCGTGCGCGTGCGTGTGTGTGTGTGTGCGTGCGTGCGTGCGTGTGTGCGCATGCGTGCGTGCGTGCGCGTATGCGTGCCTGCGTGTGGTGTGTGTACGCCCTAGCATGGAATAGCGATGACTTGATTGATGTGTTATCCAGATATAGGATTTTGATATCAACGGCTGAGTGATGATCAGCTTGTAGGCATTCTTTCCCATCGTATCGGAGGCTGGGCCAGTTACAGCTGAGTGAGCCTCAAATACTCGCAAGTTTGTTTGTAGTGCAGCTCGCTGTGTGTGTGTGTGTGTGTGTGTGTGTGTGTGTGTGTGTGTGTGTGTGTGTGTGTGTGTAAGCGATCGGGCCGCATAGGTTAGTTGGGCGTGCGCGCAAGCAAGAACGTACTCGGAAGAATCCACGGGATGGAAGGAACGCATGTAGCTGAAGCCATCTTGGATTTGCACTGTAGTCTCCCCCTACGAATAGAAGTGACCCTCCCCGTTCCTCGCTCCTGTAAATGAGTCTGCGGGCTGGAAGAGAAGAAGCACAGCGAAGCTGCGCGCTAGATGCACGAGAGGAAGCTGTGGGCTGGAGAAGGAATCGTTGGCTAGATATGAAGCTCGGGCGGCCGAAATCGCATGTCGTAGAACACGCTGAGCACCACTGTGCATGCACACAACCCGCCATGCAGAGTAAGAGCCGTGGCTAGGTAGCGAGATCGCCCCCCACTCGTTAACCGATTTATATTATTAGCCGTATAAGCCCGCAGAGAACACGGCAAATCTCATAGGTTCAGGTAAATGCATGCGCACCGTCGCGTGCGCGCTGTGCGCTGGAGTAATTTCAATGCGGGTGATGGATGGATGGATGGATGAATGTATGTATGGGTGGTGGGTGGGTGGATGGTGGTGACGTGCGGGCGGGAGGAGGAGGGGTAGCTTGCGCGCAGCGCGCTGAGTACGTCATTGCCAGCGAAAGCTATATTGCGCTGTTGTGTGCGCACGGTAGAGCGCACGACAAAACGCCCGATTGAAATGACATTTTCGCGTTGTTTTTTTTTGCCGATGCAGGTTGCGTGCTCGCGTGCGCGTTGGCTGGTGTTGTGCACCCGAGCCTTTGTGAAATTGCACGCATAATGAAATCCGTCAGCGTAACTGTAGCATAGGCAGGCAACCATTAGTCGTAGTAGAGAGTTGCTGCAACGCTGAGGTCTAGTAACATGGTCTGGCGGGTTACGTGGCTTTTCTGCGTGTCTTCCAGTAGGAGTAGCGCTCGCTGTGCACACGTACCCGCGCAAGGAATTTTCGCATCACTTAGCGCATTCAAGAGTATCTAACCTCTAGAAACCTGATTCTTGGGAAGCAGGATCTGGCTTCTTCTTCTTCTTCTTCTTTTTCGTTTTGTTATTCTTGTTAACCTTCGTCTTTGTTTTCTTCTCATTCTTCTTCTTACCCTTTTTCTTCTTGTTGTCTTGTTCCCCCTCCTCCTCCCTCCTCCCCCTCGCTCCTCCCCCTCCTCTCCCCTCTTCCTCCTCCGCCTCATCCTCTTCTTCTTCGTTTTCTTTTTACTTCTTCTCTGTTCCGCTCGACTGCAGCTGCTGACAGCCCGCTAACACGAGTTAGCACAAGGTTAAGTCTCTCTTCGGCAAACGCTTAAGCCAACAGCTGGTTCCACTCTTATCGTATGATTCCCCCCTCCCAACCCCACCCCACGACCCCCGTCTTGAAATGGAGAGAAAGGGGGGATAAAATATAAAGGCAGTTTATAATAACGGTGGTATATTGAGGTTAGTCGAGTTTAGTGAGGTTGTAACGTTGAATTAAAAGTTCGATGTGTAAATGATGATATAAATCCAAACTTGTGTTTTAAACTGCATCAACTTTAATATCTGCTGACGTCACATCTCCTTGCACACACAACGCAACACAACGCAGGGACAAAGCAACGCGCAACGTCTCCACAAACAGACTCCCCCAACTCCTACATCTCTGTATTATATATTACCCGTTCTTCCAGACCGCGTCCTACCTCCATTTCACAATGACTCTAGAAACGCCCGACCTAAAACACGTTTACCATTCTCCCTGTAACATCAATCTAGCCGCAACAAGATGCGCAACGCTCGGTCTACATAGACTACCACTAAAACAACCCCTAGTCTAGCTCCGCTGACTAATTCATGCAACATCTCTAAATCATATGTTACAAGGTTACAGTAAGGTTTTATAGTGAGTTTTATAGTGAGGTTAGTCTATAATGAGGTTAGATTAATTATAATAGTCGTTATAATGAGGTTAGATTAATTATAATAGTCGTTATAATGAGGTTCACGGCTGGGTCGCGGGTTCATTTATCGTAGGTGCTATGTATGACATGCCGCGCATGCGTGTTGAGGAGGGGCATGGATTGATGGCATCCTGGTTGGAGAGATGCCATGCACTCCTCTTAACGACGACGACGATGGTGATGATGATGACGATGGTGACGATGGTGATGGTGACGATGGTGATGATGGTGATGATGATGACGATGGTGATGATGATGATGAGAGAGTGAGAAAGGGGCGAGCGAGGGGGGAAGAAGTAAGATATTTCGAGGTGAATTAAACTGGCCGTGCCGTGGGCGTGGTTTCCATGGTGAAAGCTTGTCGGTACTACGGGGGCAAAGGGGAGCAGGGAGGGGGAGGGAAGGGGAGAGAAGGGGAGAGAAGAGAGGCTTCATTTTTTTGTTCGCTTGCGCGAGTGCCTGTATTGAATCCGCTAGTGGGTGCGCAGCTTGGTTGAGTGTAGGTGCCTAGATCTGGTATTCTATGTTGGCGCGAGGAACTGTTTGTGTAGGTTAGGGCTTCTGTGTAGCCCGCACTGAGCGTGAATGCCTTCTCCAGCTCTTCCTTCTCTCAGCATCTTGTCTGGCACGGCGGTGGTAACTTCGCTCAGGCATATATATATATATATATATATATATGTATGTATATATATATGCGTGTGTGTGTATGTATGTATATATGTATGTATATATATATATATGCGTGTGTGTGTATGTATGTATATATATATATATATATATATATATATATATATATATATATATATATGCATGTATACATATCGTCTGAGCGGGGGTATTTACGGCAGCAGCGGGTTGCAGAAGGAGAGCATAGGCTGCGCCCCTTGCCCCGCACGCTCGTAAAGCGACGATGATTCGCTGTCGATGCAAATGCTCGTCTAATCTATCTCTCACGCTCGCCAGTGTTGAGCCTCAGTGCAAGCCTAGGCTCGCTTTGACGCTATCCGCGCGCAGCGATTAATTAACAGCGATTGAAAAGCAATTAGGAATGCTTGCATTGTTCATCGTCCTCGTCTCCTCGCCCTCCGGCGCTCGCGGAGGCAGCAGAATCGCGGTCTAGTAGATGCTCGCAGCTGCAGCATTGAATGAAGTTGGCATCCAGGGCCGGAGCGGGTTGGGACTCTTGGGAAGAACGGCGAACAAGTCGGAGATCAATTTCGAGATAATCGAATATATAGGTTGGTGGTAGTTTGAGCGTATCTTATCAGTCAGCGATGATATTGTTCGTGATTGATGGGTGTGCCTCCCACTCTTCCATCCCTCCCAATTCTTTTAATTCCACTTCTCCATCCCTCCAGCACCCCTCAACCCCACTCCTCCATCCCTCCCACTCTCCTTGCTCTTCCAACTTCCCATCCCTCCCACTCTCAATCCTACCACTCTCTCACCCATCTAGCTCCTCTCACTCCATATCCCTCACCTCTGCCCAAACCGAATCAACCTACCCACCGCCCACACAAACGTGCGCGTGCATCTCTCCTCATTAAGTGTGAAATTGGTCGGTATGTTAATTGCTCGAGATTGATTACTTCTCATGGTGGCCGCACTGATAAAGCTCTCCGGGTTGCAATCCCGTTCGTTGTGAAATCGGCTTCACCGATGGCATATGCATGAAGAGACAGGAGATGATAAAGATAGCTGAGCTAGGAGAGCAATGACCTGTTTGCTGGGACCCTGGGTCATCTTCATGTAATAGATTGGGGACTTTAAGGCTAAGATGGCTAGCTTTACGAACGGGACTCTTATGATTGGTATTTAGAGATACGTGGAGACGTTGGTTTACTTGGAAGTGAATCGAAGGGTAGTCTTTGGTGAAGGTCGAGAGTAAGAGGGTCGATCGTGGGAAGTTTCGTTCAGGTGCCGGGTGATACTACACCTGTATTTGAATGGGAAGGAGTATGGCAGATGCAGGTAGTGTCCGTGTACTGATTGATGCGTTGCTATGCGGTGCAGCCTCCCTGCAGCATCAGGAGCATCGGCGGCGGCGGCGGCGGCGGTCGGGCAGCAGCGTGAGTCGCGACGCAGCCCCGTGAGGGATGCTGCGCGCACCATGATTGCATCGGACTCCCGCTTAATGAAGCTGCGGGCGCGAAACTGTCTAGCGTGCGTGATTGATGGTGCCCTCGCACGCGCTTGACCCCCGCTCGCCACCACGGCACGCGAGGGTCAGGCTCGTGCGTGATAAACCCAGGCGTGTCGTCGTGGCACCGTTGTTGTTGTTGTTGTTGTTGTTGTTGTTGTTGTTGTTGTTGTTATTGTTGTTGTCGGTGGTGTAGTGCGGTTGGTCACCGTTACGTAACGTGTCGCGTCGCGGAGGCGGGGTAGCGGGCAGCGTGGCTAGTCTCTGTCATCGCACCTCCGCATCCCCGCCGGCCACCCATCGTTGCTTGGGCGCTCCGTCGGCGAGGACGCAGGCGGCAAGGTGTTAGAGACAAACCTGCGCGCTGCGCTATTAGCATAACTAGCAGAGCAGCGATTGGGGCGACGGCTAATCAGCGCGCCTCACCGGGGTCAGTCGATTGAATCGCGTCTACCTACTCTCCGTATTCATTTCGGCGGGCATCGATTTCTAACTCGTCGCAGCTGGGGTTTCCTCCTCCGCCTCGACGCAGCGAGGTCTCATCAAAGATGCATCGCGCTGAGCCACCGGATCGTAATGCAAAGCCCCCGCGTCCGCGCCTGCGTGTGTCACTTGTTTATAGATGGCTGCCCGCGTGCTGCACGCGCGTGGCCCCGCGGAGTTTAGCGCGCTGTTCGCGAGAGTGCTATTCTGCGTGAGTTCGTACGTTCTTCGGCATTGTTCATGTGGATCCACTGTTCTGCATCGTTCACTCAACGTTCTTACATTGTTTACATGCTCTGTTGTTTATGCAATTCCATTTCTCCACACTGTTTATTAGACATTCTCGCTGCGTTCACATGGTTTCGTTCTTCGGTGCACTTCATTAAATGTTCTCACATTGTGTGGTGCCATTGTTCAGTGCTGCTCGTTGTCATTTCGTTTGCACGTCGTTTGGCACTATTTTTGTCATTTATAGATGACCGCCCGCGCGCACATGGCAGCACACGTGTGGCCGCTTTGAATTTAGCCACTATGTTTGTCGTCATTGACTGTTCTTCGTGAGTTCTCTCGTATCGTCTGCTCAACGTTCTCTCGCGCGTTCGTCTGCTTGCAGGAGAGGAACGCCGAGGATGCGATCGAGGCGTTGAAGGAGTACGAGCCGGAGATGGCCAAGGTCATCCGCGGCGACGGCCACGGCGTCAAGAAGATCCGCGCCAAGGAGCTCGTGCCCGGCGACATCGTCGAGATCTCAGGTAGGTGGCGCCACGTTCGGATCTGTGTCCGCGCAGAGGCAGACGGGGGGAGTAGCGCACTTACAGGGAGAACATATATTTTTCTTATCCTGGTTGACAGGCCTTTTCATCGGGGATTGCATCAGGTGTTTTATCACTGATACTGATCACCGTAGGTAGAGTAAGTAAACGACAATAGCTATGCATTTAACTAAAGCCAAGCAGCCAGCGTTCTACACCAGAGGGCGCCCCGCGCCAGCTTGCAGCTGCAAGAAACACAAGTGAATGATGTGTGGGTGCATACAAGCATCTAACATAGATCACGTGTTGCACGGTCCCAATCTTACAATGGACCACCGTAGTCCCTACACGTCCCGCTACTACGCTTACATCGACGGCGGCGCACCTGCGGCGCGTTGACGTACGCCTCCCGCGACGCGCCCGCCACTCCGGCCACTACGTTTTCGCAGCAAGCCCGCCCCCCTGGTGGCAGAGGCGACCATGTGCGACGTCGCGCCGGGGCGGCGCTACATCTGCCGGACTTACGGAGGAGGAGACATCATGTTTTTTGTCCTGATTGACTGGCTCCTCGTCCTCAATCACTAGGGACGGCTTTCGGTTTACACTAAGCGCTCCACCTGATGGAAGCCAAGAGTGTTAGAGATCTAAGCGTGAGAGAGATGCAGGATGCGGAATGAGGGTTGGGACGCGGCAGGGAGAAGGAGAGAGCGCAAGTGAGCATGTTTACGGTGACTACTGTCTAAAGAAATAGCGGTACTCTGAGAGGAACATCTGTACCACAGATTTAAAATCGTATGTGTAAACAATGATGGTGATTCGCCAGAGAGAGAGAGAGAGAAAGAGAGAGAATGAGGGACGGAGAGAGAGAGAGAGAGCGAGGAGATGAGAGCTGAGAGGAGAGACGAGAGGGATAGCTGCGAGCTATGGACGAGAGAGAGAGAGAGAAAGACCGTGAGAGGGAGGAGATAGAGAGAGAGGAGAGAGAAGGAAAGAGGAACCGAGATTGAGAAAAAGGAGAGAAGAGAAAGAGACGAGAGAGAGAGAGAGAATGGAGAGATCGGACGAGAGAGACGAGAGATGAGAGAGAGTATGAGAGAGGATGAAGAGTGAGAGAAAGATGAGCAGAGAGAGAAAGATAAGACAAGAGAGAGAGAGAGAGGCGAGGATGAGGAGAGAGAGAGAGAGAGCTCGATGAGAGAGCAAGAGAGAGTGAGAGAGAGGGATGCTAGCTTTGTGCAGCCTCTCAGTCTCTTCCTCTGTGCCTCCTGGCGGACGTCTATTACAATACTGGCTGCAGATTATTGCTTTTAAGTGCTGGGGAGAGCGTAAGATGGCTGTAACGAAAATAGATGGCTTAACTCGCCTGTAGATGTCTTCACACCCTTGTTTAATACAGCCCCTGGTTAATACAGGAGATTAAATTGACCCTAACCCAGAGTTAAATTAATTTTGGATTTTGCTTTTTTTTGTTTTGAAATTTGAATTTTTGAATATCCAAGCATGTCCGAACAAAATCCCCACGAAACATCCACAGCCCGGAGACCTAGTGAGCTGAGACTGCCAGCTGCTGTAGTAACCCCTCATCCCCAGATCCAGGAGAGTAACCCCTCATCCCCAGATCCAGGAGAGTAACCCCTCATCCCCAGATCCAGGAGAGTAACCCCTCATCCCCAGATCCAGGAGGAGTAACCCTCATTCCCAGATCCAGGAGAGTAACCCCTCATTCCCCAGATCCCAGGAGAGTAACCCTCATCCCAGACCAGACGAGGTAACCACCTCATCCCAGATCCAGGAGAGTACCCCTCATCCCCAGATCGCAGCGAGAGTAACCCCTAACCCCCATCAGCGAGGAGTAAACCCCTAACTTCCCCAGATCCAGGAGAGCAACCCCTCATCCCCAGATCCAGCGAGAGTAACCCCTCATCCCAGATCAGGGAGGAGTAACCCTAACTCCAACAGATCCAGGAGGAGTAACCCCCATCCCAAATCCAGGAGAGTAAACCACCTATCCCCAGATCCAGGAGAGTAACCCCTCATCCCCAGATCCAGGAGAGTAACCCCTAACTCCCCAGATCCAGGAGAGTAACCCCTAACTCCCGATCCAGGAGAGCAACCCCTCATCCCAGATCCAGTGAGAGCTAACCCCTGTCATCCAGAATCCAGGGAGAAGTAAACCCCTAACTCCCCATGCCAGATCCAGGAGGCTTAACCCCTCATCCCCAGATCCAGGAGAGTAAACCCCTCATCCCCAGATCCAGGAGAGTACCCTCATCCCCCAGTCCAGGAGAGTAACCCCCTGAACTCCCCAGATCAGCGAGAGCTAACCCCTCATCCTCAGATCCAGCGAGAGTAACCCCTAACTTCCCCAGATCCAGCGAGAGTAACCCCTCATCCCAAGACGCGGGACGCTGCCACCACAAAGACAGGCTACAGTGAGAACGGACGCGACACGACTCGCTCGTCTGCGCTAAAAGCTGACGCTATCACTGACACATGAAATGCACATGCGCGCAGCAATTTATATTTATGAGCACGCGATACGCGGCCGATTCCATTTCCGCACGCGCGCGTCGTCTGCGCACGTAATGGAACCGTGCGCGTCAGGCGTGCTGCTTTCAGGCCGTGCTGGCCGGCAGGCCGTCTGCCACGTTCCAAGCCTTGCCGCGTCATGCCGTGCCGCTCATGCCGTAGCCGCGTCAGGCCGTGCCGCGGCCAGCCGTGCCGCGTCAGGCCGTGCCTGCGTCAGGCCCGTGCCGCGTACAGGCCGTGTCGCGACAGGCCGTGTCGCTTCAGGCCGTGACGTGTCAGGCCGTGACGCGTCAGGCCGTGCCATGTCAGGCCGTGTCGGTCAGGGCCGGCGGTGCAGCCGCTGCCGCGTCAAGCCGTTCCGCGTCAGGCCGTGCCGCGTGCATTCCGTGCCGCGTCAGGCCGGTGCCGCGGCAGGCCGGTGCCGCGTTCAGGCCGTGCCGCGTCAGGCCGTGCTCGCGTTCGGCCGTGCCGCGTCATGCCGGCTGCCGCGTCAAGCCGTGCCACGGCAGGCCGCTGCCGCGTCAAGCCGGTGCCCGTCAGCGCCGTCCGCGTTCAGCCGTGCTGCATCGACCTTTGTGTATGACACGATTGTGATAGGTGGGGGGGGGGCATTATTACCTGTGTGCGTGACAGACATCAGGCTGAGAGTGATAGACAGAAAATGAGTGAGCTAGAGAAAGAGAGAGAGAGAGACAGAAAAAGATAGCGGAGGGAAAGAGAGAAAGAGAGGGAAAAAGAAAGATGAAAAGGACAAGACGGTAAGTTGAGAGTGAGGAAAGAGAAGAGAAAAGAGAGAGATAGAGAGAGAAGAGAGTGGAGAGAGAGAGAGAGAGAGAGAGAGAGAAGAGAGACAGAGAGAGAGAGACAGAGACACAGAAAGAGAAAGAGAAAGAAAGACACACACACACACACGCGCACACGCACACAGGGAGAGACTGAACAGATAATTGAGGCTGCCGCTCACAGAATGGCGATCGTGCCGTCTGAGCGACAGCGATCGCCCACGGTAACCGGCTCTTTTATCTCTCTCTCTTCTCTAATCAAGTCGTTCACCTGCGCATTGTTGTGCGCAGATATTACGACGGAAGCTCACGGGCGGGATGGGCCATACAACAGCAGCAGCAGCAGCATGGCTCACAGCACGCACGTCTATGCTCCGACACTTACACACGATAGTATACATTCTATATACAGTCTATTCTTATTCAGGTTATTATTAAGAGGTATTATTATTAAAATTATTATTATTATTATATATAATTATTATTCTTATTAAGGTATTATTTAGCTCCTCGATGTAATTATACGCGATAGAATACGATAGTCCGGTGAATATTGGATAGCAGCCCAGCGTGCCGGAGATCTACAGCGGCCAAGGCTTATATTAGCAGCTTAAGTGATAGAACGTGAAAAGCCTCATTAGCTTAAGGTGAAAGACTTGTGCGTATCGCAAGGGTCAAGTAAGGAGATCATGAGAGTGAGTGAGTGCAGAGAAGAGGATGAGGGCGAGAGAGAGAGAAGAGAGAGAGAGATGAGGGAGGAGACCACAGAGAGGACGAGACACAGAGAGGAATAGACGGCCGAGGGATGAAGGGAGCAGATGAGAGAGAGTTGAGAGGCGAGGAGAGAGAGATGAGAGTGAAGAGAGAGAGCCGAGCGGAGAGAGAGAGAAAGAGATACGGGGGTGAGGGAGAGGAAAGAAGGGAGAGACAGAGAAGAGAGAGAGAGAGAGAGCTGTAAGAGGAAGTTCTGAGGTAACACGGCATGATGTTTAACATTGCCAGAAACTTGAAGCCAGAGGCTTCTGTGAACGACCAGAGACAGGATCTCTCAGGCAGATCTAGCAGCGATGTGAAACGAAGGCACAAGTCTCCCGAAGAGTAAAGCCGATGCCTCGCAGCTGGGAAGTGGACGTGTGTGTGTGTGTGTTGGGGGGGGGGGGAAGATTCTCTTGGCTTGGGGAAAGCACCGGAGGTCAAACACTTAGCTGTTTGCAACGCATAATCTACCACGTGACACACACAAAATACATGCAAAAAAATATTTTTAAAATGATTATGAAAAAATATAATAATATAATAAAAATTATAATAATAATTAATTTAACAAGAGCTGCAGAGCGTCCTGGGCTCATTCTGAGGTCTGTTGCTACGGTTCTCGTGCCCCCCCGCGCCGCCGTTATAAACGTAACATTTTAAGTCGTGCGGTTAGTGACACCTTTGTTAAGCGCGGCAGATATCCAGATACGCAGTTAAAAGTCGCCATTACGCTAATAAAAACCATCTCTCTCATTCATCTGTTAACGCCTACGTTACAAACTGCGCGGACGCGCAAAATGACATTGACGCTAAAGCCGCATCGCTGCGCGCTCTGCCTACGCAATGTTCTTCTATCGAATGTTACAACACGGCAGAATGAAATTTCCCCCGCTCGTCGTCTTTACGTTAGGTAAGCGTAATCCGCCGGAAAGGCCGGGCGGACGCGCGACGCTCGGGCTTCCTTTTACCAGTCAGAAAATGCCTGGCGTTCATCCTTCAGCGGGTTGGTTGGACATTGGATTCGGATTAAGTCGGACATCAGGCTGGGCACTTGTCACCAACTGAGCGAGAGAGAGAGAAAAAAACGTGATGCACATCTTCCCGCGCACTCGCGCGCCCCTGGCGCTGCCCTGCGGCCACTAGGTGCACCTTCAGGCTTCATCGTCTCCGCACGAGTATTTTTCTACCCGGATCTTTGTGGAAGCAGCGGCTTTTTTTTGATCATGTACAAATTAATGAGTAATCAGTTTGCACTGTGAGTTGATAAATCCTAGGCCCTCGACGTTCAGACCGCCGTACTAACACTAAGAGCCTGGGCAATGTCCGATCCGGTGTTCTGATTTTGCAATTCATAGCTAGTGCCATCAGTCTGCTTACAGCCCATCTCAACATGCGTTTTCCATAGAGATCCTATAGCTTGCTATGTGACTGAAAGATTCTTAACTCCCTCGATCCACCCCTGCCGCCCTTCCTCCCTACCTTCCTTCCTTCCTCCCTGTCCTTTCTTCCTTCCTTCATTCCTTCCTTCCTTCGTTCCTTTCGGTCCTTCGTTCCTTACCTGCATCTTTCTTCTTATTCTTTGCCTGCCTGACTTGCTCCTTGACTGCCTTGTCTCCAAACCTGCCTCTCTCCCTCCCTCCATCATTCATTCCTCTCTCCCTGCTTGCCAATACCTCCATCACTGCTCTTCTCCTGCCTCCCTGCCTGTTCCACCCTTCATCCTTCATCACGCACTCTTCCCATCTATTCCACCCTTCACCCCTATCACCCACCCTTCCCATTCTATTCACCCTTCGCCCTTATTCACCCACCCTCCCATCTATTCCACCCTTCACCTTATCACCCACCTCCCTCTATTTCCACCCTTCACCCCTAATCACCACCCTCCCATCTATCTCAACCCTTCACCCCTGATCACACACCCTCCCATTCTAATTCCACGGTTCCCCCTTCATTCCCTATCACCCACCCTCCCATCTATTCCACCCTTCATCCTTCACCCACCTCCCATCTATTCACCCTTCAACCCCTATTCTCACCCACCCTCCCATCTTATTCCACCCTTCACCCTATCACTCCCCTCCCC
>NW_014580236.1:16358-19298 GCF_000485595.1 Priapulus caudatus | reverse complement strand
ACAGGCTTTGAAATGAGAAGCGCAACCCATTCGTACGTGCCATACGTGCATGCCGTACATGGGGAGCTCAACAGTTCGAGACGCCAGGAATCTTCACATATTTCCACCAGAGAATAACACGAAAAACATTGTTTATCAAGAGGTTTTCAAATGAAAAGCGCAACCCATTCGTACATGCTGTTACGTGCCGTACGTGCCGTGCCATACGTGCATGCCGTACATGGGGAGCTCAACAGTTCGAGACGCCAGGAATCTTTACATATTTCCACCAGAGAATAACACGAAAAACATTGTTTATCAAGAGGTTTTCAAATGAAAAGTGCAACCCATTCGTACATGCTGTTATAATGACTTTTTGTCATTTACACCATATTACTATTATGTTCTAGGGGTTCTAAGTTGGGTTGTGCTGTCCTATAAATGTCATACGTAACAGTTTTTACCATGCTTATTATCTTATTAGACTGATTTCTAAATATTCGTATTGTGTGCAATGTTATTGTCGATTTTTACCCAATGTTCCTATTGTGTCCCATTATTAGTAGTATGAATTAGTAGCACGATTTTACCCAGCGCAGCGGGTACCCGCAGCTAGTTCATTCTAAAAGTGCCCGGATGCTTCAGCTCGGATGGATACGCTATTGGAGCTTTCGAGGATCCGATTTTTACCATCCTGCGGGAAGCGTGGTACTGCATGGTTACTTTGGTAGTAAATAGATTTCATATTTATTTAGCATTATATTTTATTGAAACACTCCAAGTGCCCGTGGTCTACAGCAGCTGCTGTAAACAAACACATCTTTCCCGCAGGCGTGATTTTTTTCTTAGGATAATCAAGAACATAGGGCTCTAGTGAGCGCTGCCATTGGTTGAGCTTGTTTCGTCGCTCAATGACGTCACAGTGTGGTAATATTCATGGCACATCCATAATTAATAATGCTATTAATCCTGAATAGTCGACCGCGTAGAGCACGAACGTCAGGGCTGGAAGGTCGTTGGATCCAATCCCAATCTTTTTTTAAATTATTTTCCTGTTTTCTGTATTATTCTATCTTTATTTTATTTAACGATTTTTTCCAATTAACGCAAATATTTACATGATTTATTTACAACAATTTAATAACAAACAACAACAACAACAAAATAGGGTTAGGGTTAGGGTCACAATGCACCATAAAACAGGAGTTTGAGGCACGTGATTTGTATCAACCAATGGCAGCGCTCACTAGAGCCCTGTGTTCTTGATTATCCTAGAGAAAAAAATCACGCATGCGGGAAAGATGTGTTTGTTTACAGCAGCTGCTGTAGACCACAGACACTTAGAGCGTTTCAATAAAATATAATGCTAAATAAATACGAAATCTATTTACTACCAAAGTCTTAATGTTTCTATACTCTCTTTCACCTATTATTGCCGACAATTTCCTGCAAATGCCGTGTCCAAATGCTCATTTGCAACAAACGCTGGCTGCCGCTGCACACTGACACATAAATATATCTGCGTTCATAGAATTGGCAAATCCTGTGAGCCGATTAAGAGGTGGCTGTGCCAAATCATTACAGGGCTTTGTAACTTTTAAGTATGGTAAGCTCCAACCTCGTCAAAAAAGTTGCTAAACAGCTAAAGTAGACTTCTTAACAGCATCAATGACGACCACCTTATAAACGAAATTCGTATTCAATTTGTTCTTGGTCAAACTTACCAATTTATCTCCACGGGTACGCCAACTATGTGCCCTGTAGAGGTTCGAGACTTGGTCGGTGTCCGTCAGCGAAGTTGAATATTGAAGGAACGCAGTCAGTTTTTATATCTTGACCACAGAAACTGCATTGAAGATTGAACACAAGGTATTTGTCTTGTTTGCCGTTGCGTTCTGGAAATCCGATTGGCTGGTAAAAATACTTTTCGATGCAATCGGCTATAAAAGATTTTAGCGAAAGTGCAGTCAGTGACGGAACTAATGTACTTTCGCAAAATTGAGGTTAATCTGAACATAGTTAGTAGAGGGAGTCTCCCTCTACAAAATATGATCTGAAGAGACAGGATCCCGCCCGACACACGAACAAAGTCTGTCCACGGAGAATAGCGAAAGTGAACAACATCCATAGTGATGTTTCGTGTCCGCTTTTACGTTGAGATCTATATCTATCCTACGTGCGAGGATGGTGCTTGGTGCATGGTTATATATTTGCAGTTTCCAATCTAACTGTTTCAGTGTTTTGCGTATAGATGCACACGACGTGAATTATAACTAATAACGACACAAACGATAACAGGACTGTACGATACGTAACTATTCCTGCCCGTCACGTAGTAATTATATACATAATCTGTTAAATGCACGCGTGATCTAGATAACAATTTTATAATTTATGAATGAATAAACCCTTACCTCGTTTTATTATTTCGTAATAAAGTTATCGAAATACATGATCTATTCATGTATATATTGTAATACACTATATATAAGTATATACACACAAGATATCAATTATTTGTGCAACCTTACAACAGACCGTATTCCACGTATACAATTATGCGCACTCAAACATACCCTTTGTAGAACCAAGAGCAAAAATATCATTAAAGAACATGCGCGCTCGTTTTTACGGACAAGGGTGGGTGCCCAAGAGATATTGATCGAGATTTTTGGGCTCGTGGAGAACTTGACAAACACTTTATAACCGATAAGCGATTTTGAATCGATTATAATCAGTTTGGTGAGAAAAATAATAAAAAAACATTTAAACAACATTAAACATTAAAAAAACATTTAAATAATATACAACTGACGAGTGGTGAGATAACGACACCCCCTCCCCTTAACACCCAACATAGTTATACGTTACTAGGTCAGTTATGCGTTCACACAGTTTAGTGTTTCACGACTGTATTTAACCAATGTTTTCATTTTTAATTAAATAACTCCATTACGTCGA
>NW_014580236.1:11494-15943 GCF_000485595.1 Priapulus caudatus | reverse complement strand
TGCAATCAAAATCATTATCGGTCGGTGGCCGCCATCTTGAATTTCAAGATAGCCGCCATTCAAATCCATTATCATTTAATATTTCAGCTAATATTCAACATAGAAACATGATCTTTGTGTCTAAACAAACATTATCGGGGTCAATGAACCCAGTGCAATCAAAATCATTATCGGTCGGTGGCCGCCATCTTGAATTTCAAAATGGCCGCCATTTAAATCTATTATCATTTAATATTTCAGCTAATATTCAACAGAGAAACATGGTCTTTGTGTCTAAACCAACATTATCGGGGTCAATTAAGGAACACATTGCAATCAAACTGATTATCGGTCGGTGGCCGCCATCTTGAATTTCTAAATGGCCGCCATTCAAATCCATTATCATTTAATATTTCAGCTAATATTCAACATAGAAACATGGTCTTTGTGTCTAAACCAACATTATCGGGGTCAATGAACACATTGCAAATCAAAATCATTATCGGTCGGTGGCTGCCATCTTGAATTTCAAAATGACCGCCATTCAAATCCATTTTCCAATTCAATTTATTTTATTGGAATTCAATTACTTTATTTACACCTGACAATTACATTTTAAAAGTATCATATTGGTTCAACAAATTAAGTAACAAAGCTAATAAGTTGAAAGAGTTGTGAAAGGTCACAAGGGCTTGTGACCACACATAACCTGCTTAATATACATGTTTGATGATTACATGTTGGATCAAAGTGCTCAGCTTTGGTTGGTGAGATGTTTTCAATGGTCTGAGACCCTGGTATGGACTGAACAGGTGCTTTCTTGCCTCATACACCGGTCCTGCTATGCATGTTGACAACGACTAGAGTACTGTGTGCAAGGCTGGTCACCCTACTATAAGAAAGATATGGACCTGTTAGAAAAAGTGCAAAGAAGGGCAACCAAGCTAGTCCACTCTATACGTAACCTGGAATACGAGAGGAGACTGGAAATCTTAGGTCGATATTCACTGGAACAGTGGAGAGTGAGGGGAGACCTGACCGAAACTTACAAAATTTTAACAGACAAAACAAAAAACAAAAACCACCAGGGGTAATCCCCTGAAACTATTCAAAAATAGATCCAGGCTGCAATTGCGACAGCACTTCTTCAGCAAAAGAGTGGTGAATGCGTGGAACGCACTGCCAACATTTGTTGTCGAGGCCAAGACGGTCAACTGCTTTAAAAACAAACTAGACTTGGACAGATATGGGTATTATAATAGGCCAGACCTAAACTCAACCCATCTAACCTTAACCTTAACCTTAACGAACTTTTCTATCAAATTTAGAGTTTTCGAGTCAACTTCATGTGGTTGTAATAGGAGAACAAGAAAGGCATATGTTACTTGAGGATATGCTAACCAAGTTGGACATGCCGACTTCTTCCCATGGCAAAGAAAGCTGGATACAGTGTCACACCCACTCGGGGCATGGAAAAACATTAGTGCTTTCGCTTTACACCTAGGCTGTTGGCAATTGCATAGATTGGAATGTGGTGAGAGTTTGAATCACCACCAAAGCTGACCCACAGCTCACCAATATCCAGTGGTGAAGCAAGCAGAGGAGATTCTGAATCTTGGTCAGGTACCCATCATGACTGTGGATCAACCTCTGTATACAATGGCAAAACAAATCCAGTGGAGCTGGCCTACGACTCACGGCTAAGATCACTTTATTGCGATGTTTGGTGGGCTTCACATCGAGATGGCGGCACTCAAGATACTTGGCGACTTCTTGGAGGGGAGCAGCTGGAGTGGAGCACTTGTACAAGCTGGAGTTGCTACTCCTGGGACAGCAGATTCCTTTATGAAAGCCTTTCATGTGACACGCACCCGACGCGCTCATCATGTCACAGCCAGCAGTCCATTTATATACAAAAGGCCTACCCTGAGTACAGCAATGACCTGGACGAGGGAAACGATCTGATGTCCCTGGAAGATTGGTGCACTGAAACAGCTGTGTCATGTCCCCAGTTCTACTTCTGGTCCATAATCCTGCAGCTGGAGATAGAGGTGATGATCTACGTGCGATCAATAAGGGAGGCCGACTTCCTACTCTATATGGATCCTTTGACCAAGGTCGTGCCTTGGTTCTTCTTGGGACACACCCACTATGCCAGATGGATACCAGTCCACTTGCGTGACATGATTATGCTGAAAGATACTCATCCTGATGTCCACCGCCAGTTTCTAAAAGCAAACTTTGCTGTGAAAAAGATGACACGCAGCTTCGCTGCTATTGCCATTGACCAGGCCCACGAGCAGAACAATGCCTCTGTGAAAGGTGACGGTAATGCTGTTGGCCTGACAGAGAACCCTGCAGCTCTGCGACGTTGGATGGTGTATGGTCCCGAGATAGCAAGTGTGATTGCAGAGTTTGGGGCCTCGACTGAGAAAAGAAAGGAGACTAACTGGCACCCGGCACCACGAGCAAACCAAACATGCACAGATGGCATTTGCAAATAATATATTTGCAATGTAGATCTTCTCGTACTGGATACCAGAGACTTTGCAGATGCAGCAGTCATCGACATTGCAAACCAGATTGAGAAAATTGGACCGGATCAATATGACACCTTTATCAGCGAGCTCCTGGACAACCAGACAAAGCCCATCAAAGATCCTATCAAGGGGAACAACCTCCCTCTATTCAGACGGCCTCCAGTCCGAGAGTAGTCCAGGTTCCAACAACGGCTTTCATCCCTGTTCTCTAGGCTGTACATTGCATCGCAGATACGTGATGGAAATTTGGAGGAGTTCTTTGAGCATGAAAACCAGGCGTGTCCACCAGCATTGTCGCAAATGGGCAAGCTAAGAACTGATACCAAGTCAGACTTGGTGGGCTGTTTGGAGGACTTGGTTCCCTCACAAGAGAATGCATCCAACCCCACAGTACCGTCATCATCCTTGATGGGGCTGCTCTCGTGAACATGCTACGAAATGGTGCTGCTCTCGTGAACATGCTACGAAATGGTGCTGCTCTCGTGAACATGCTACGAAATGGTGCTGCTAAGACATTTTCCGATTACGCGCAGCAAGTGTTCTCACCATACATTCTGTCTCAGCTGCAGCATGTCAGAAGAGTGGATGTCGTGTGGGATGAATATCTCCCTGAAAGTCTGAAGGCCGAAAAACGCAGCTAGAGAGGGAAGGGAGTTCGTAGACGCGTTGAGCCATCCAGTGCCATTCCTGGAAACTGGCCGGAGTTTCTGACAATCAACGACAACAAGGCTGAGCTGTTCTCCTTCCTGGCGTCTAGTGTCACAGACACTGACAAACAAATAATCAGCACCAATCATGCTGACGACCTCTATACTCAGCCCCGAGATATATCAGGTCTTGCACCATGCACACATGAGGAGGCTGATACCAGCATCCTACTGCACCTAGCAAATGCTGTGAAGAAAGGGTATACCAAGGTGTCAATACACACAGTTGACACGGATGTGCTAGTACTGGCAGTGTGTATTAAGCAGGTTATGTGTGGTCGCAAGCTTTTGTAACTCTTCACAACTCTTTCAATTTATTAGCTTTGTTAATTAATTTGTTGAACCAATATGATACTTTTAAAATGTAATTGTCAGGTGTAAATAAAGTGATTGAATTGCAATGAAATAAATTGAATTGGATAAGGAATTTGAATGGCGGCCATTTTGAAATTCAAGATGGCGGCCACCGACCGATAATGATTTTGATTGCAATGTGTTCATTGACCCCCATAATATTGGTTTAGACACAAAGATCATGTTTCTATGTTGAATATTAGCTGAAATATTAAATGATAATGGATTTGAATGGCGGCCATCTTGAAATTCAAGATGGCGGCCTCCGACCGATAATGATTTTGATTGCAATGTGTTCCTTGACCCCGATAATGTTAGTTTAGGCACCAAGATCATGTTTCTATGTTGAATATTAGCTGAATATGAAGGATAATGGATTTGAATAGCGGCCATCTTGGAAAATGGCCGCCATTGTTGCCATGGGACAAATATGCGATGGCCCCATAGCCAAAAATCTTCTTTATTAGGGCATGCTCTAACCGTGTGCCAAAGCTCATGATTGTATCATAAAAATCACAATTCATTCACATATCTGCCGGGCTAATATGCAATAAATCGACAATAATTCCCTGTTTTAAATGTTCACATTATTTGATTTTATATCAGAAAAGATAATCAAACCATTCGATCCTGACATCAAACCATTCGGTTTTGGAATCGGATCATTCGATCTGTGAATCGAACCATTTGATCCGTGAATCGAATCATTCGATCCGTGAATCGAATCATTCGATCCGTGAATCGAATCATTCGATCCGTGAATCGAATCATTCGATCCGTGAATCGAATCATTCCATCCGTGAATCGAATCATTCCATCCGTGAATCGAATAATTTGATCCGTGAATCAAAGCATTCGATCCGTGAATC
>NW_014580236.1:7221-9239 GCF_000485595.1 Priapulus caudatus | reverse complement strand
ACGTGCGTGTACCTGCGTGTACGTGCGTGTCCCTGCGTGTACCTGCGTGTACCTGCGTGTACGTGCGTGTACCTGCGTGTACGTGCGTGTACCTGCGTGTACGTGCGTGTACCTGCGTGTACGTGCGTGTACCTGCGTGTACGTGCGTGTACCTGCGTGTACCCGCGTGTACGTGCGTGTACCCCCGTATACGTGCGCGTACGTGCATGTAGCCGCGTGTACGTACATGTACCTGCGTGTACGTGCGTGTATCTGCGTGCACGTGCGTGTATTGCATTGCATTGCGTGACTTCGCAAATAGGAAACGGATCAGAAACTTATTTCTCATTTCCTATTTTGACTTTTAAAATAGGAAACGGATCAGAAACCTATTTCTCATTTCCTATTTAGACTTTTAAAATAGAAAACGGATCAGAAACCTATTTCCTATTTTCTATTTTCATTTTAAAAATAGGAAATATGTCAGAAACCCATTTCCTATTTGCAACGTCAAATGGGAAAACAAACTAACGGTATGTACCGTGATTCACGGAGATTAGGTAACTTATGATTAGTAAGCTGACTGGCGTGTTTTTGCTCTCTAAAGGAGACATACAACAGTAATTAGCCTCCGCAAAGTGCACTACTTCGTCTCTAGAAAAGGCCTTTTTTGGAATTTTTCCCGCCGAAATTCGGTGCTAGAGTGCAATAATTTGCATTATGCACGCCAGTTAGATGCCTCGTGGACGTCTAGAAAGCATTAGAAGTAAAATTGGTCTTGTCGTGTAGTCGTGACATTTCGTCAGGTGGCATAGCCACAGTGACCGGTTGATCATTTTTGTGTTTGAAATGTGTTCAGACTACTTTGCAGAAATTCGCATCATAGAGCTGGCAAAAGTTTCGAGCGGAGCATAGAGCATGAACCTGTAGTTATTTAACATGAATAAAGTGTATGTTGTGTATGCGAGTAACAGTGTGAGTATTTTTAATTAATTTCTGTTCGATGCTTATTCAGGCCTGCTGTCTATGGACACCTTCTACTGTTGTACACCACATAAATAAATTGTATAAATTAAACAAAATATTATTCGATTCATTTTACAAAAGGGTGAAAATACAGCTAGAGTAAATTCAGTGTAATTAAGACAGGTATCGTCATCTATTGGCTGATTAAAAATAATCACGCGGATTTGCTCACCAATCAATGCACTATTTAGAGTAGACGTCTTTATATTAATAGTTAGAATTATCAGTGTGTGCAAATACGCAGAGTACACGGTACATGTAAAATTAATGCTTGGCTTATATAGATCTTTAAAAATTATAAATAATTCCGTTAGTTTTGTGAGATTCTGTAATCATGCTAAACGACGTAGCTACGCGAGAGGCGCATATTGAATTGCGTGCTTAAATCTGACCCCATTGGCTTGCGGGAACCGCGTTGCAAAGCGCAGGCAAAGCTCGCGATGCTCCCTCCCACATGTGGTCACGAGCTAATAATACCTTAGGTATTATTAGCTCTTGATGTGTTGTATTGTGTAATGGCTGTTCGCCGGAGGTTTAGCTATTCGATTCATTGCACGGCCTCAAGCAGCAGTAAGTATTGTGTATAGAAACGGTGACTTTCATTATATACTTATATACAATTTACACGCGTACAACAATTAATCCCCGTCGATCTCCTACTGACGTCCGCCCTCTCGCTACGTGACATCACTATCCGATGTCTCCATATTTCGCTCTCTCTCTCTCTCTCTCTCTCTCTCTCTCTCTCTCTCTCTATCGCTCTTCCTCCAACTCCTATATTTCGCTCTATAACTATTCCTATCTCTCGCTCTACAACCCCTATCAGTGTTATTATTTTGTGACGGACTTTTGTAGCCTCAGCTAGCATCCGTACGCTAGACAATGGTATTTTAACCGTAACGAACTGCAAATTTGATCCTACATTAAACCAGATGAGACGGGATACTAGAGAAGCGTTGCCGAAAGGAGGTGTTAATCCAAAGCGCTAAGCGCAGATCTTGCGCGCAGTTCCG
>NW_014580236.1:0-1085 GCF_000485595.1 Priapulus caudatus | reverse complement strand
ACATGCACTTCGTGCTACAACAACAGCGGCCATTTCGAACTGTTTGTACATCTGATATTTCACTTATTTTCACAAATTCGTGTAAACGTGCCACTTAAAAAAAACACACACTAAGACCTAAACGACATATCCATGTAACTGTCTGTGACGGAACGACCCGGTTCCATGCTCAATAACTGAGAACGTACACGACACACAAACGGCCCTACGATCTTATATAGATACATCGTGTTACAAACAAGTATATTTATATGCAAACTTACAGAATACTAGTTATTCAATCATATTTATTTCTAAACTTGCCGCAAACAATTGTCACCCTTTGCCATCTAACACGTGAATTACAGAATGTTCCAGTATACCATTGTGGGTGCATTTATATGTGGCTTGGTAATTTTTTATTTGTTACGTGCACAGTCTAACCACAGCAGGGCCTCGATACGCTGACAACACTGAACAAATTACAATCGTACGTCATAGTAACCCAACTCCTTACTCGTAAAATTTTAATATGTAAATAGGATTAATTAATTCAACCTACTTATTAAGTTAATTAACAATATTGAGCAAGGTGTTTATGGTAAATTAATTATAGGTCTAGATCACACATGAATGTTTCCGCTCTCATCGTTGTTGCTAATAGACGACATTACAGACATATGACTATTAGAGATGATATATTTTGCTAATCAATTCTTTCTCGTGGTTGTTCGATAAAGTGCATCTGCTCGTTAGCTTGCATGTACTCAGGGGGCGCCACGTGTCCCTGCGCGAGACGCTGGTGCCAGTAGTTGGACCGGTATGGCTCCACAGCAGGACCCCACTTATTAGCTGGTTGCATGCCTCTACGGAGTCGCTACAAAAACACAACACCTTTAACTATCGTACTACTTATCCGATCTGGAACACATGCGTAGATACATGAAAACTGTGGACATTCTGGAAACTGTGCGACAAACACATAAAGTACATTTAAGAGGCAGACATTTATATATATATATAATACTCTATCTACATAGCAACTACATTTCTACAAAGTAATGTAGGCCTATACGCGCAAGTTATATGCCACATAACAGGTTTCA
>NW_014580235.1:17745-19303 GCF_000485595.1 Priapulus caudatus | reverse complement strand
TTGGCATTTCCTCCTTTTTTTCGTGCTTTATGCTTATCTTCATTTTCTAAATTCTCCCTGCATCTTTTGGCTTCATGTCTAAATCGATTATTAGCGGTCCTCTTTTGTATTTTTTTTCTATATTTTATTTATTTTGGTGTTCTTTTTCCCTTAATTTAAGTTATATTATTTTAATTTAATTTAACTTTAATTCTAATTTAGATTTAATTAATTTAAACTCTTAAATTTAGGTTTAATTTAATTTAGATTCTTAATTTAATGTTACATCTTAATTTATTTAATTTAATTAATTTATATATATATATATATCTATATTACATTTAATACATTCTCAGATTTTTTAATACTAACAGTGTATTACTAAAAATTAGGTATTCAAATGTACTAAGTTCATTTTATTAAATTCTATTAACTTTAAAATACGCCAGTCGGTAACCGTCTTGCAAAACTTTAGCGTTCGTAAGGTTACCGAGCAACTTCGTCGCCGTTTCGTAACATGCGATCAACTTCGGTGTTCTGCTTACACGTTTGCCGACAACTTCGGCGTCGTAAGCTGCGGCAACAACTGGCTTCGGTTAAGGGTGTTATAAGCTTGCTAGCAAGCCTCTCGTAGCGCTCATCTTAAGCGGGGTTATTGCCTCATGCTTAAAACTCATGGCCTGTAGGGTTGTCTATTTGCTCTCACTCACAGCTTGATAGCAGGCCCTTGTAGGTTTGTTAAGCGGGCTCTTATTAGCTTGCCTATCAGGCCCTTGTTTTTGGAGCATGCTGTAATAAGCCCGTTGAAGAAGCCTACAGGTCCTGCTAGGCAAGCCTGTACTCTAACCAATCTCATCACACACCTACAGCGGCCTTGTAGCAATGCTAACGGGCAAGCCCCTTAAGAGATGCCCCTACAGTCCCTGCTAAGCAAGCCTAACAAGCCCCCTAACCAGTCCCTACCAGGCCTGCTACAAGGCTTATAACTCACCTCACACACAGCCTACACGGCCTTGCTAGCAAGCTCTATACAACCACTCCAACAATAGCTACGAGTCTGCCTTAGGCAAGGGCAAGCTTATAACCGCTTAACAAGCTTACAGGCCTGCTAGCAAGCTTATTACCCAGTAAGAAGCATACAGGCCTGCTAGCAAGCTAACAAGCCCCTTAACCAGCCTACAGGCCTGCTAGCAAGCTTATAACCGCTTAACAAGCTTACAGGCCTGCTAGCAAGCATATAACCAATTAGCAAGCCTACAGGCCTGCTATCAAGGTAACAAGCCCCTTAAGAAGCCTACAGTCCAGCTAGCAAGCTTATAACCAATTAACAAACCTACAAGCCTGCTATCAAGCTAACAAACCCCTTAAGTAGCCCACAAGTCTGCTAGCAAGCTTATAACCCCTTAACAAGCCTACAGGCCTGCTATCAAGCTTATAACCCATCAACAAGCTTACAGTCCTGCTAACAAGCTTATAACCCATTAAGAAGCCTACAGGCCTGCTAGCAAGCTTATAACCCATCAACAAGCCTACAGGCCTGCTAGCAAGCTTATAACCATTAACAAGCCTACAGTCCTGC
>NW_014580235.1:15901-16423 GCF_000485595.1 Priapulus caudatus | reverse complement strand
CAGGCCTGCTATCAAGCTTATAACCCATCAACAAGCCTACAGTCCTGCTAACAAGCTTATAACCCATTAAGAAGCCTACAGGCCTGCTAGCAAACATATAACCAATTAACAAGCCTACAGGTCTGTTAGCATGCTAATAAGCCCCTTACGTAGCTTACAGGCCTGCTAGCAAGCTTATAACCCCTTAACAAGCCTACAGGCCTGCTAGCAAGCATATAACCAATTAACAAGCCTTACAGGCCTGCTAGCAAGCTAACAAGCCCCTTACGAAGCCTACAATCCTGCTAGCAAGCTTATAACCCATTAAGAAGCCTACAGGCCTGTTAGCATGCATATAACCAATTAACAAGCCTACAGGCCTGCTAGCAAGCATATAACCAATTAACAAGCCTACAGGTTTGCTAGCAAGCTTATAACCCATTAAGAAGCATACAGGCCTGCTAGCAAGCATATAACCAATTAACAAGCCTTACAGGCCTGCTAGCAAGCTTATAACCCATTAACAAGCCTACAGTTCTGCTA
>NW_014580235.1:11066-11373 GCF_000485595.1 Priapulus caudatus | reverse complement strand
GCGCCTTAAGAAGCCTACAGGCCTGCTAGCAAGCTTATAACCCATTAACAAGCCTACAGTTCTGCTAGCAAGCTTATAACCAATTAACAAGCCTACAGGCCTGCTAGCAAACTTATTACCCAGTAAGAAGCATACAGGCCTGCTAGCAAGCTAACAAGCGCCTTAAGAAGCCTACAGGCCTGCTAGCAAGCTTATAACCCATTAACAAGCCTACAGGCCTGCTAGCAAGCATATAACCAATTAACAAGCCTTACAGGCCTGCTAGCAAGCTTATAACCAATTAACAAGCCTACAGGCCTGCTAGCAA
>NW_014580235.1:9073-9553 GCF_000485595.1 Priapulus caudatus | reverse complement strand
ATAACCCATTAACAAGCCTACAGTTCTGCTAGCAAGCTTATAACCAATTAACAAGCCTACAGGCCTGCTAGCAAGCTTATTACCCAGTAAGAAGCATACAGGCCTGCTAGCAAGCTAACAAGCGTCTTAAGAAGCCTACAGGCCTGCTAGCAAGCTTATAACCCCTTAACAAGCCTACAGGCCCGCTAGCAAGCATATAACCAATTAACAAGCCTTACAGGCCTGCTAGCAAGCTAACAAGCCCCTTAAGAAGCCTACAGGTCTAATAACCGATATGATTCAATAACCAATTATTAATAATAAATAAATAAATTAAATTAAATTAAATTAAATTAAATAAAATAAAATAAAATAAAATAAAATTAAATTAAATAAAATAAAATAAAATTAAATTAAATTAAATTAAATTAAATTAAATTAAATTAAATTAAATTAAATTAAATTAATTAAATTAATTCAATAACCAATATTATTCAATAT
>NW_014580235.1:4179-4604 GCF_000485595.1 Priapulus caudatus | reverse complement strand
TAGCAAGCTAACAAGCCTCTTAAGAAGCCTACAGTCCTGCTAGGCAAGCTTATAACCAATTAACAAGCCTACAGGCCTGCTATCAAGCTTATAACGCATCAACAAGCCTACAGTCCTGCGAGCAAGCTTATAACCAATTAACAAGCCTACAGGCCTGCTAGCAAGCTAACAAGCCCCTTAAGAAGCCTACAGTCCTGCTAGCAAGCTTATAACCAATTAACAAGCCTACAGGCCTGCTAGCAAGCTAACAAGCCCCTTAAGAAGCCTACAGTCCTGCGAGCAAGCTTATAACCAATTAACAAGCCTACAGGCCTGCTATCAAGCTTATATACAGGCCTGCTAGCAAGCTAACAAGCCCCTTAAAAGCCTACAGGTCTGCTAGCAAGGTTATAACCCCTTAACAAGCCTACAGGCCTGCTATCAAG
>NW_014580235.1:2003-2905 GCF_000485595.1 Priapulus caudatus | reverse complement strand
TTAAGAAGCCTACAGTCCTGCTAGCAAGCTTATAACCAATTAACAAGCCTACAAGCCTGCTAGCAAGCTAACAAGCCCCTTAAGAAGCCTACAGTCCTGCTAGCGAGCTTATAACCCATTAAGAAGTCTACAGACGTTCTAGCAAGCATATAACCAATTAACAAGCCTACAGGCCTGCTAGCAAGCTAACAAGCGCCTTAAGAAGCCTACAGGCCTGCTAGCAAGCTTATAACCCCTTAACAAGCCTACAGGCCTGCTAGCAAACATATAACCAATTAACAAGCCTACAGGCCTGCTAGCAAACTAACAAGCCACTTAAGAAGCCTACAAGCCTGCTATCAAGCTAACAAGACCCTTAAGAAGCTTACAGTCCTGCTAGCAAGCTTATAACCAATTAGCAAGCCTACAGGCCTGCTAGCAAGCTAACAAGCCCCTTAAGAAGCCTACAAGTCTGCTAGCAAGCTTATAACCCCTTAACAAGCCTACAGGCCTGCTATCAAGCTTATAACCCATCAACAAGCTTAATTTAATTTAATTTAATTTAATTTAATTTAATTTAATTTAATTTAATTTAATTTAATTTAATTTAATTTAATTTAATTTAATTTAATTTAATTTAATTTAATTTAATTTAATTAATTAAATTTAATTAATTTAAATTTAATTACTAAAGTTATTACTAAAATTAGTTATTAAAATTACTAAAGTTATTATTAAAATTTATTAAACTTAAATTACGCAGTCGTAACGTTGCGACAACTTTCGTGTCATAACGTTGCGACAACTTTCGCGTCGTAACGCATCGCCGGCGCAACTGGCTTGTTAAGGGGTTATAAGCAGGCCTGTAGGTTAATTCAATAACCAATATTATTCAATTTTATTCAATAACCAATTATTAATAA
>NW_014580235.1:0-756 GCF_000485595.1 Priapulus caudatus | reverse complement strand
TCTCTCTCTCTCTCTCTCTCTCTTCTTCTCTCTCTCTCTCTACCTTACTTTCTCCTCTCGCTTGTCTCTATCTTCTCTTTCGTCGCGCTCTCCCCTCCTCTCTCTCTCTCTCTCTCTCTGGCTTTCTTTCCCTCTTCTCTCTCTTTTCTTTGCTCTCTCACACTGTCTCTTTCTTTCTCTTTTCTCTCTCGCTTCCTATCTGTTTCTATCTTTCTTTCTCTCTTTCTCTTTTTTTCTCGCTCTCTCGCTCTCTCCCCTCTCTCTCGCTCTCTCTCGCTCTCTCTCGCTCGCGCTCTCTCTCGCTCTCTGCCGCTATCTCTCTCTCACCCTACCCAAAAGCCTCGCCCGGGCTGCGAGCAAAGATAATAGTTATGTAATGATGACAACCACGCGGGACGCTGTGACAGGACCGTTACCATGACAACGTGCGGGTAATTAGCAGAAGACAAGCCCTTGATCGGATTTGGCGGGCCACCCGCGGTTCCCACACCAGCAAAAGAGGCTGAGTAGGCGGAGGAGGAAGAGGAGGAGAAGGATGCTATTGCAGGGGTTACAAATCCTCGCTGCATCCCTCTTACGCAACACCGCTTCCTCTCCTCTACAAACTTTCTCTGCCGCGGCGGGCGACATCTAGCGGACGCGAGCGAAAACAACGACGAGACCTCCGCGCATGTCGTATGTCGAGTGCACGTCGGTATTCATCTGTGTGTCTCTCTGGGGGAGGGGGTGCGGGGAGGAGGAGGAGGGGAGGGATGC
>NW_014580234.1:10100-19304 GCF_000485595.1 Priapulus caudatus | reverse complement strand
TGGATTTGAATGGCGGCTATTTTTAAATTCAAGATGGCGGCTACCGACCAATAATGGTTTTGATTGTAATGGGTTTCTTCACCTCGATAATGTTGGTTTAGCCACCAAGATCATGTTTCTATGTTGAATATCAGCTGAAATATGAAAGATAATGGATTTGAATGGCGGCTATTTTTAAATTCAAGATGGCGGCTACCGACCAATAATGGTTTTGATTGTAATGGGTTTCTTCACCTCGATAATGTTGGATTAGACACCAAAATCTTGTTTCTATGTTGAATATTAACTAATAAATGTAGGATAATGGATTTTGATAGTGGCTATTTTTAAATTCAAGACGGCGCCCAGATACCATGCTGATGGAGATGGGTACTCGATCTCATATAAATGTACATATCTCAAACTACCTTTATGCCAATTTTCATGCTTTTGTCAAAAAGTGCACAAGTAATTTATCTGATTTTTGGGTCTTATAGCTCCTGTACTATCTAGGACAAACTAGCTTCAAACTTGAAAATGGCGGACATTTTGGATTTATGCTAATTAGCCAGTTTCCCGTGGTCCGATTTTGACCGATTTTGCATATGAAGTTTAGGAAGGTCAAATCAACAACTTCCAACTATAAAACCTTCTGTTGCAATTTGTTCGGGGTATTTCATATATTGACTGGACCATGTATGTTTCACAACTTAAGAAAACCCCCAAACATGACTAAAACTCTGTATAATCCGGTTTAACACAGTAAAATACGTTTTAAAACATGGCAACCCGAATTGATGCATTAGATTGCGGATTAACGCGGCGAAACCCGAACAGCGGCAGGATATTCGAATACACGCGGCACAACCCGGATTACACCCGCATAATTCGGATTAACGCAGTACAACCCGGATTAGATCAACATAATTCGGATTAAATCCGCATCATTCGGATGAACGCAGTGTGCAAGCACAGACAGACAAACAAATAGACAGACAGACGGACAGACAGACAGACAGATAGATAGACAGACGAGACAGACAGACAAGAAGACAGAAGACAGACAGGACACAAACAAACAGACAGACAGACAGAATAGCAACACAATAGACAACAGACAGATAGACAGACAGAGCAACAGAAGGACAGACACGACAGACAGACAGAGGACAGACGGACGGAGCTTACTGTTCGTGCGCGTGCCACGTGAAATCTTTCCTTACCTTCCACCGACCAAAGACAGACGGGACAGACAGACAGACAGACAGAAGACAGACAGAAGACAGAGACGGTGACGGAACGGCGGACGAGCTTACTTGTTCGTGAGGGTGCACACGTGATCTTACATTCCTTCCAACTCGCCCACAGCGCCTCGGCAGCAGACGGAACAGACAGGACGACAGACAGTAGGACAGACAGACAGACAGGACAGACAGACGACAGACAGACAGACAGAAGACAGACAGCAGACAGACGGACAGAGGATGAGGGAGCCTTATTGTTCGTGCGGTGCACACGCGAATCCTTTTCCTTCCTTCCACTCGACCCACAGCCAGACCAGAACAACGGACAGGACGACAGGACAGAAGACAGACAGGACGAGCAGCAGACAGAGGAACGGACGGACGGAAGCCTTATGGTTCGTGCGGGTGCACACCGTGAATCTTTCCTTCCTTTTTCACTCGCCTACAGCCAGACGGAAGGAAGACAGGACAGACAGACAGACAGACAGACAGACAGACAGACGGACAGACGGACGGAGCCTTACTTGTTCGTGCGGTGCACACGTGAATCTTTCCATTCCTTCCACTCGACCCACAGACAGACAGACAGACAGACAGACAGACAGACAGAAGGAAGAAGAGACAGACAGACCAGACAGACAAACAAATAGACAGAAGAGACAGAAAAGACGACGACAGACAGACACACGCAGACAGTAGAAGAAGACACACAGACAGACAGGACAGACAAACAAACAAACAGACAGACAGGGGGGGGGACAAAAAAGGGATAGACAAAAAATAGAAAAAACAGCACAAACAGACAGATAGACAGACAGACGACGGAACGGCGGACACACAGACGACGACGGGAGCCTTACTTGTTCGTGCGGTGCAACGTGATCTCTTCCATTCCTTCCACGCGACACAGCGAATTGAACAGACAGACAGACAGAAGACAGCAAACAGCAAACAGACAGACAGGACAGACAGACAGACAGACCCGCGGACGGGACAGACAGAAGACGGACGGAATCCAGTACTGTTTTGTCGCCGGTGCACGCGTGAATCTTTTCCATTCCTTGGTAACCGCATCACCATGTTTACGTTAAGTCACATCCGCCCCAGCGTGTCACACGAAATGCTTCATCGCGCTCAACCGTGCATCTGCGTGTGTGGTCTGCTGCATCATCTAATATTACTCGAAACTATAGTAGTCCGTTAACGATCGCAGCGTTTGTTAGTACCAGTCATGTTCATCGCCGTAACCTCACTGCGTGCGTTCTCATTCAATTCATCCGGTTATACCATTTAGTGCTAGTCGCCTCGTTAACGATCGCCCCATGGCTTTCCGCTCGTCCATTTAGACGAGCGCGACAAGGGGACGAGACCGACCGACACAGGCGGTGTACGTCCGGACTAGTGACGAGTCCATAGCTTCAAGATGTGTTGAAGAAGATAGGGTGAACCCTCGAAGCTGCGTGCGTAAGAGGACTGGAGGTGGATCAGCAGGGTATGTTACGTGAGGTTCGGGGAAGAGAGAGGGACCCGAGGGGGAGTGCCGTTAACGAGATCGGAGAAGGAGGGTGATGAATGATGAGTACAGTGGTTAGCTTCATCGCTGTAACCTCCACTGTGGTGTGTCTCATCATCATCATTAATTATTAAGGTAGTCGTTAATGATCGGCATAGTTTGTGTGGAGTACTCAAGTCGAGAATGCGTCATACGGAGAGCGTAATAACGAAAGCTGCACTGTGGTGCGAGGCCGTGGGTCCGGAGTGACGAGAGGTTCGAGGTGAGATTAATGAGAGAGATGCTAGGATAGTCGTTAGCCACGATCGCATCGTGTATAGCTTAGGGCTCAGCAAGCGTCGGCGATGGCACTCGCGGATAACCGTACGGTGGAGGATAGTGCTTCATCATCATCAGTATTATAGTAGTCAGGTGTGAAACGGAGGAGATCGCCGAATGCGATTTTGATAAGACGACCGGGAGCTTTGGTACAGTCATGCCTTCATCGGCGTAACTCACTGTGTGTGGTCTCATCATCATCATGTATTGATAGTAGTGAGGGAGATGTTAACGATACGGAGGATCGGTTGGATGTAGGTACGAGGGGGCGGTGCCATGTCACAATGGTCGACGATAAAGCGTCGGACTTTGTGTAGTGTGATTTAAATCAGTGAAGTCACGTAGAATTATGAATGCGGTCATGTGAGATAGGCGATTAGAAGGCGATCGCCCCATCGTGTGTCGTGAGATTGAGGGACATTGCGGTACGTGGCCGTGTTCATCCGTTGGTACAAGCTCCGAGATTGTTGTGGTAGGGAGTTGCTGCGTTGCTTCTTATCATCATCGATTATTATAGTAGGGTCTTATTGATTGAACTCGAGTGCCTGCGATGCTTTTGGTTAGGAGCGGCTACAGGTCGCCAGAGCGCGGGGCTCTACATGCGGTGCGGTGTAATTCACCCTGCACCTGTGGAGAGGCGGTTGTAGCTTTGTCAAATTTGTTGGGAGGTCAATGCCATTATAGTTAAGCGCTAGTACGGCTTAATTGATCGCAAGTCGTTAGCTGTAGTACAGTTGCCGCGTGCTTCATCGCGTTAGGACCTCAAGTCTTAGTGCGGCTCGTGTACTGCACTAGCCAGATAGCTCATCATCACATGTTATGCTATAGTAGTCAGCACCAGCCAGTGAACCGATCGCATCGTTTGGTAGTACTAGTCATGCTTCATCACGTACCTCACTGTGTCGCGTCTCATCATCATCTTATGAGATTATTACGCATATAGTAAGTCGCAGTTAACGATCAGTCGATGAGTTTGCTAGTACGCGGGGTCGGTGGCTTTAGCATCGCGTAAAGCTCACTCGTGAGTAGCAGCAGGGACGGTAGCCTATGTCTCAGTCAATCGATAGTTTTATAGAGAGTACACTATAGCTAGTCGTTAGATAAAGTCGACCCAGCACTCGTATGGTGAACTCAGATAGCCAAGTCTGCTTATGCGCTAACCTTCTACTGGTGCGTCTCATCCGGTTATCCTAGTCAAGTCTCAGTTTGTGGGATAGTAGTACGCCAGTTAACAGCAGCGAAGTGCGGCATCGTTTGTAGATACAGTTCATGCTGCATCAGCACGCAGCTCACAAGCTCACTGCAGCGGTGCAGCTGTCTCATCTCAGGCAACTCAACATCTCAACATAGCAGCTATAAAGTCGTCACAACGCAGGAGTTAACAGGACTCCGCAGCTCGGTTAGTGATCAGTCGCAGTCGTAGCTTATCGGTAACCTCCAGGCTGCCGCTGTGTCTCATCGATCAAGTCATATTCGGAGGGCTATAGGTGACGATCAACACGACTCTCTCACACTGATCAGGCACAATCGATATTGTCAACAGAGTGACGTCACTCCATTCCTCGCGTAAAACACTACAATGCATGCTAGAACAACATAGGTCATACATCAATCAGATCACAATTTACTCAACTCATGGCAGGTAGTAGCCGTTGTCACAAACAGACTCGCATACAGCTCTGTGTACCACGCCTACCACACCAGTTGCGCGCGTAGCTTCACTGACACCGAAGCATACAATCACAACTAAAGCGTCGGCGCTAGCAGCCCTCCAACGCTCATCTCGCAGGTTCTTATAGTGAGTCAGTGTAACATGAATGGCCAGCGCCAATCGTGTCTTGTGTCAGCTCACAGTCAGGCTTCATTCGGTAACTCAAGTGCGTGCGTCTCATCGCATAAGCAGATTATTATAGTAGTCGGGTTAACGCGATCGAGCTACGCGATTGTGGTCCGAAACTAGTAGTCAGTGCTAGAGCGAGATAAGATCTTCATGCGTCTATACCGAACACTGTGAAACATCCGGTAGACGCTTCGGCCTCCCCCGGCGACCGTAAAGCGCACCGGGGAGCGTTCCAGATAAAATTTGTATGTAATGTATGTAAATGGTATGGTATGTATGATGTGGGTGTGTGGTGGAACTGAACCGGAGATGGTCGGTGCTGTGGTGGTGGGTGTGTCGTGTCTCATCGATCGATAATTTATTATAGTAGTCGTGAACGATCGCATCGTTCATGTAGTACAGAGTCATGCTTCATCGGTAAACCTCCACTGCGTGCGTCCTCATATCATCATTATTATAGTTAGTCCGTTAACCTGTGGATCGCTTAGTCGTTGGTGGTTTGAGTACAGTCGTGCTTCATCGCTTAACCTCACTGTGTGCTGTGTCTCATGCTGTGTGATCATTATGTGTGTTGAATAGTAGTCCGTTAACGATCGCATCGTTTGTAGTACAGTCATGGCTTCCAGTCGCGTAATGCTCACTGCGTGGTCTCTCATCATCATCATTATTATAGTAAGTCGATGTGTGTAGTGTGTTGATGGATTAACGATCGCATCGGTTTGTGTGACAGTCATGCTTCAGTCGCCGTAACTCACTGCGCTGTCTGCATCATCTGTGTGGTCGTTGTGTTGTGTTGTGTTTATGATGTGAGGTTCGTGGGGGGTAATGATCGCCATTCGTTTGTTAGTACAGTCGGTGCTTCATCACGTTAACCTCACCTGCCGTGGCAGTCCTCAGTCTGGGTAGTTGTGAGCGGATTTATAGTAGTCCGTTAACGATCGCATCGCTTTGTAGTACAGTCGTGCTTCATCGCGTAACACTCACTGCCGTGCGTCCTATGCTGTATCATCGATGTTAGTATATAGTAGTCGTTAACGATCGCATCGTTATGTAGTTAAGTCCATGCCTTCATCGGTACCTCACTGGTTGCGTCTCGATCAATCAGTCATTATCGTATAGTAGTACGTTATATGATCGCATCAGTTTTGTAGTACAGTCGTGCTTCATCGCGTAACCTCACTGTTCGAAGACTGTGTGTCTCATCATCATCATTTGATTGATGGTGAGTGGGCGTGGTGTCGTGGATGGGTTAAACGATGCCAGTCGTTTGTCAGTAGCAGTCGTGTTCATCGCGTAACCTCACTGCGTCGCGTCTCATCATCTGTGTGTGATCATTATGTTTATGTAGTGGTGGTTAAGATCGCAGTCGTTTGGTAGTACAGTCGCTGCTTATGCGTAACTGCGTCTCGTGTGTGGTGTGTGTGTGTGTTGTGTGTGTGCGGATGGTGTGTGTGTGGTGTTGCTTGTGTGGTTGGTCTCGATCTATCATCATTATATAGTTAGTGTGGTTAACGATCGCAGTCGTTTGTAGTACAGTCGGTGCTTCATCGCGTGACCCTCACACTGTGGCGTCTCGATCATCATCATATATGTGTGTTAGGTGGTTAGTGTGTGATCGTGATTCGCGGGATCGTGTTGTGTGGGTGTAGTACAGTCATGCTCATCGCGTAACCTCACTGCGGAGCCGATCTCATCTAGTGCATGTTATTATAGTTAGTCGCGGTTAGACGATCGCCATGAGTTGTTGATTTACTTGAGTGTGATCGGCTGTTCATTCGCGGTAACGCTCTACTTGATGTGGGTGTCGTCATCGATCATCATTTATTATAGTAGTCAGGTCTAACGATCGGCATCGTTCTGTAGTACGTCCATGTCAGATCGGCGGAACTCACTGGCGTGTGAAGGTTGGGTGGTGTTGTGTGTTCATCATCATCGTATTATCTATAGTAGTCGTTCATCACGATCGCCATAAGCGTTGTAGTACAGTCATGTTCATCGCGTAACCTCGACTGCATGTGTCTCGATAGCATCATCGAATTATGTGTATAGTATGGTCGTTAAGCGATCGCATCGAGTCGTTGTGTAGTACAGTCATGTCTTCATCGCGTTAACCTCACTGAAGACCTGTGGGTGTGATGTGTGTCGTGTTAGTGTGTTGTGTGTGGACTGTGTTGTGTGTGTGTGTGGTGTTGTGTGGGAGAGAGTGTGTGTGTTGTGTGTGTGTGTGTGTCGTGTTGGCGGTGGGTGTGTGTGTGTGTGTGTGCTGTGAGAGGACTGTGTGTGTGCGGGAAGAGAAGTGTGGTGTGTAACTGATGTGTGTGTGAGTGTGGTGTGTGTGATGTGGTGTGTGTGTGTGTGTGTGGGGCCGCAGCTGGAGACTGTTGAGATGTGTGTGTGATGGCTGGTGTGTGTGTGTGACTGTGTGGGTGTGGTCGTGTGTGTGTGTGTGGTGGTGTGTGGTGTGTCGAGTTGTGAGGAGGGAGGAATGTGTGTTGGGATGGTGTGTGTGCGTGGGTGTGTGTGGGGGGTGTGTGTCGTGTGTGTGTGTGTGGATGTTGTGTGGAGACGAGAGATTGTGTTCGTGGTTGTGTGGTGGGTATAAATCATCATCATTATCTTTATAGTAGGTCTGGTTAACGATCGCATCGTTTGTAGTACAGTTCGATGCTTCATCAGCGTAACCTCTCGTGGTTGTGTGTGTCTCATCCATCGATTCATTAGTATAGTAGTCCGTTAATGCATCGCATCGTTTGTTAGTACAGTATAGCTCATCGCGGTAACCTCCACTGTGTGCGTCTCATCATCTCAATTGTATTATAGTAGTCGTAACTTGGTGGTTTTGTGGTGGGAGGGTTGGGTTTGGGTTGTAGGTTGGGGAGTTCATGCTTATCGCGTAACCTCACTGCTGGGCGTCTGATCATCATCATAATTATAGTAGTCCGTTAATTGATCTGGATCTGGTGTTGTGGAGTTAGGCAGTGGTAGTGCTTCATCGGTTAACCTCACGCGATGTGTGTGGGTCATCATCATCAGTGTATAGTAGTCCAGGTTAACGATCCGCATCGTTGTGTAGTACGTCATGCTGTCAGTCGCGTAACTCACTGTGTTGTGTGTGCTCTGTGTCGTGTTATGTGTGTGGGTTGTAGTGAGTAGGGCTTGGTTAGACGATCGCATCGTTTGTAAGTGTTGACACAGCAGTGCTCATCGGGCGTAACCTCACTGGTAGTGTGGTCTCATCCGATCGATCTCAGGGGTATGGTGGTGCTGGGTGTTAGTGTGTCACGGGTTATACGATCGCCCCCCGCCCCCCCCCCCCCCGCCCCATCGTTGAGTAGCAGTCTGATGCTTCTCGCGTAACCTCACTGCGGTGCCAGCGATCTCTATCATCATCGGGTATGTTAGGTTTTGTTGTGGTGGGTGAGTAGGGTAGTCGGTTAAGCGATCGCATGCGTTTGGATAGTACAGTCGTTGCTTCATCGCGTAACCTCACTTGCGTGTCGTATCATCATCATGCATTATTATGAGTAGTCGGTAATGATCGCATCGTTTGGAAGTAGAGTCATGCTTCATCGCGATAAACTCACTTGGCGTGTCTGTCGTCATCGATCATCATTATTGTTGGAATTAAGTGGATGGGGGGTTAACCTCCCCTGGTCGGTTCGGGCATCGTTGTTGATAGATTACTCAGTCATGCTCATTCACGTAGCCTCACGATGCGAGGTTTCATCTATTCATCGATTTATTGTGGATATAGTAGTCGCGTTAGATGATCGCGGGCATCGTTTGGTTGTAGATACAGTCGGATGCTTCAATCGCGTAACCTTCACTAGCGTGTGTCTCATCATTCACTCAGATATGTATAGTAGCTCGCAGCTTAACACGATCGCGATGCGTTGTAGTACAGTCATTGCTGGTCATCCGCGTGAAACTCACTCGTGTGCGTACTCATCAGTCATCGATGATCTATTTAGTAGGTGCTGATGTGGTGTTGGGAGACGAATCTCGCATCGCTTTGTAGATACAGTCGTGCTTCATCGTCGGAACTCACTGCGTGTGTCTATCATCTCAATTATGTATAGTAGAGTCGGTATAATGAATCGATCGTTTGTGAGTACAGTCTGGCTTGGACATCGCGTAACCTCATAGCGTGATCGGGACTGCTGTGTGGGTGTGTGTCTGTCGTGCTGCTGGTGTGGTTGTGGCGGACGGTGACGATGTTGTGTGTGTTGTTGGTGTTTGGGGGGGCCTGGGATTGATGTCTCACTCATCATCGATATTATAGTGTCGAGTTAACGATGCATCGTATCTGT
>NW_014580234.1:6386-8886 GCF_000485595.1 Priapulus caudatus | reverse complement strand
AGTTGAGTTTTAATATCTATATTCCGTGGCCGCGATTGCTTGTGCAGAATATTAACAAATACCCCGATAGATGGCGCGCGTTACTGTGGATACGCTATCACTCCTCAGCGAGCGCTTTCACACGATGAGCTTAAAAATCGATATTTCATTGTGACGAATGCGCGTTATGGTTCTGTGTGAAGCTTCCACGAGCAATAGTAACGTCCCTAATAATGCTTGCAGTGGCGAGCGACAGACAGCGACACCTAACGGCAGTAGTTACATCACTAACGGTCCTTGCGGGGCGACAAACTCTACGACAGATGGCGCTCTCGCTCTGACTCTATTTGCCACTGCCACAAGCAGATTTCCGTAAGAATTTCTCCTACGCTTTTTTACTATAAGTTTTACATAAGTTAATCCTGTCCTATGTAATACGGTTTGTCCTTATAAAGGTTACAAAGACAATAAAAATTTGACCATTATTTCATGAAAAATTTGATAAAATAGTGATACGAAATAGTGCACGGATTGTGTGCCCATTTACTACTTTCAAACCCTAAGCAACCATTGGAGTGAGAGAAGAGTAAGAGACCAGAGCATAACCACTAAATTATTTTACTGTTCACCTCTCAATCGGGTTACTATTATTAATAACTCGGCCTATTATCTCTGCTGGGATAATGATGTACGTCTAGATTAATGTTACAGAGACTAAGACAGTTGACCTGCACATGAGTCATCTGTCACTAAATTTAATATTAAAGTCTTCACCATTAGGCATTAGCAATATCAGATCATGTAATACAAATTATTCAAAGTGAAAAGTGTCTAGAAAGTGATTCGTCGTGAGGATCAACCTATAAGGTTTTGATCTATAGAGAAATGCTAAAACCGCGCGGGCGGTTTCTCGGAGTTACATTAATGCTAGCTTCTGTCAGTTATAAGCACTAGAATTAATATTTTCCTGATTTAAATTTTGTTTACTTGCTTCCAAACATCATGTAAAGCTGGGTTTACACAGCCAACTTTGAGTTTGCGAATTGCCGAATTATACCAACTTCCCAACGCGCTATCAACCGATCTATGAACTGTGCAGCGCGTTTACACTGACGACTGCGAGTTGGCAACTCGAGCGAGCGGTCAGACTCGACCGCGAGCGTACGTGTGGAGCGATGGATATCTATAGGCATTATTGCATACATGTATAAATTCGCGCCAGGCATAGCACGTGTGAGAGTTTTGTGAAGCCTATTAAAAGGCATCTGACAGTTCTGTCTATTTCTGTTGCAGAAATCAGAATATGTATGAGAACAAAATTCTATCTGTCATCAAAGACATCAGCGCAGATTCCAGACACCATATACATGTACATGTACACCATAATAATACATCGCTGCACTCGGCCATTCAAGCGCACTCACAATTTTTTTTATTGCTTTCTGCCTCTTGTCCCGGTCTCTATATTCAACCTTGGCTGCATACCACATGCATTCAGTCTTCTCATATACGTATATGAGGAGATTTGCCTTCGATTCATCAGAGCATTCTTGGGCAGCCGACTCGCCGTTGACAAATTCTAGACTCAGGCGAGGAAAACACTACTATGGCACCAGAGATAGGTTTCTACAGTGAACCACTGGCTGCAGCCCACCCGCGGACATTACATCAGTGGCGGATTTAGGGGGGGAGGGTGGATTGACAAATATAATAGTCGCGCAGATACCTGCATGATACATGCATGATACGATGCATGGGTTCAATTATGTAATTGAATGGCAAAGCAGAGGTTACAACCCTTTTGCAGCTTTTTTCACAATTCCAAGAAAGAGTTTTGCTGTTGCCCTCATCCCCACGGTGGTCAACACAACATATTCAATAAATGACACATTCTCATATGACACATATTCACATTTATAATGAACCCGACCTAAAAAGTGCTCCCCTGTACATAGTCATGTCACAGACAGTTCATAGACAGAAATAAAGGCACATTTCTGAAATGAAAGGTGATACGGCGACGCGCTCACATGGCGACACGGCGACGCGCCAACATGGCGACGTGGCGACACGGCGACGCGCCCACATGGCGACACGGCTACGTGGCGACACGGCGACGCGCTCACATGGTGACACGGCTACGTGGCGACACGGCGACGCGCCCACATGGCGACACGGCTACGTGGCGACACGGCGACGCGCTCACATGGTGACACGGCTACGTGGCGACACGGCGAAGCGCTCACATGGCGACACTGCGACGCGCCCACATGGCGACACGGCTACGTGGCGACGCGCCCACATGGTGACACGGCGACGCGCCCACATGGTGACACGGCGACTCGCCCACATGGTGACACGGCGACTCGCCCACATGGTGACACGGCGATGTGACGATGCGCCCTCATGGCTACGTGGCAACGCGCCCACATGGCGACACGGCGACGCGCCCACATGGTGACACGGCGACTCGCCCACATGGTGACACGGCGACTCGCCCACATGGCGACACGGCGATGTG
>NW_014580234.1:5212-6376 GCF_000485595.1 Priapulus caudatus | reverse complement strand
GCGACACGGCGACGCGCCCACATGGCGACACGGCGACGCGCCCACATGGCGACACGGCGACGCGCCCACATGGCGACACGGCGACGCGCCCACATGGCGACACGGCGACGCGCTCACATGGCGACACGGCGACGCGCTCACATGGTGACACGGCGACGCGCCCACATGGTGACACGGCTACGTGGCGACGCGCTCACATGGCGACACGGCGACGCGCTCACATGGTGACACGGCGACGCGCCCACATGGTGACACGGCGACGCGCCCACATGGCGACACGGCGACGTGGCGACGCGCCCACATGGCGACACGGCGACGCGCTCACATGGCGACACGGCGACACGGCGACGCGCCCACATGGTGACACGGCGACGCGCTCACATGGTGACACGGCTACGTGGCGACAAGGCGACGCGCCCCCATGGCGACACGGCGATGTGGCGACACACCCACATTACGACGTGGCGACGCGCCCACATGGTGACACGGCTACGTGGCAACGCGCCCACATGGTGACACGGCGACGCTCCCACAAGGCGACGCGGCGATGTGGCGACACACCCACATTGCGACGTGGCGACGCGCCCACATGGCGACACGGCAATGTGGCGACACGGCGACGTACACTGCTACGCCAAATAATTTCAAAAGCATTTTATCCGGCTTAAGAGGTTACATGGGACATGGCATGACCCAACCTCCCCCACACAGTCAGTCCAACAGTAAAACCATATATACAGCAGACTTGGAGTGCATGGGACCCCAGCCTCCCCCACACAGTCAGTTAAACAGTAAAACCATACATTATCGTGGTGAGAAATCAAACCGGTTTGATTCTCGGCAACTCGTGGTCACCACTAAATTTCCGTGGTGAGTGGTCGTTGCCGGCTCCCGCACACTTGGCCATTTTTGTGGCGACCACGAAAATTGCCTGTACGAGCAACGAAAATGGTGAGGTGTACTGCTCGCTTAACGGGAATGGACAAGTTATGTAAATCACTGATGCTGCCCTCTCTGTAATGTGTACGTGTCAACGTCCGCTAGAATAATTATATGAATCACTGATGCTGTCAACGATATGTAATGTTAGAGTAAAACTAGGCTAACGTTCCATTAGGAGTGTTCCCAACTTTGATATGATTAATGATTAATGATTAATGATTA
>NW_014580234.1:0-1193 GCF_000485595.1 Priapulus caudatus | reverse complement strand
TATATATATATATTCGTGGCCTCGGAACGTCCCGTCACGCAGGCTGAGAGCTTCTAACAGAGCTTCGTCTGTCTAACAGAGTTATACACGCAACACACTCACTCGTCATTTCGCCCACGACATGTAGAGCTAGATTACGGTTGATCCAGAGAGACATGATACAAGATTGCGTGGCACAGCTTTGCTGTTGATCCTAAGCGCTGCGCGCGGATGAGACGCGCAGTTCCCCGGGATATGCGCACGCGACCGCGGGGATGTTCAAGTATGAAGCGCTGTCCGCAGTGGAGACGTGCGCCAAATTCGTTGCCCGGCGCCCGTCTCCACAGCGGTCAGCGGATGGTCTGTAGTTTTAGGAGATGACAATGATTATATATGGACGATATTCTAGGAATTGGAGATTATAAAACAGTAACAAAAATCGCTCAGTCATTCTCCAGATTAGCTGAATCAAAAAGATTAGAATTTAATATGAACAAAACAAATACAATGGTTATAAAATTCACTAACAAAGAAAGGATAGAGAAGAAGATATTAATAGGCAACCAAGTAATCAAAAAATGCACCAAATATCCATACCTAGGGGATTTAATTAATAATATAGGTTTTAACGATATGATAAGAGTCCGAACTGAAAAATGTAGGTTTATGATGAAGGAAATGTTATCATGGACAGAAGAGCAAAATTATGGAAATCATACTATAGAAGTAAGATTGAAATTATACGAATGCACAGTTTTATTGCCCGAATGCTAAAAGGCGTGTTATTTTTGTTGTTGTGCCAAACTCTATCGAAGGAAACCGTTCTAGCCTAGCAGAATGCCCTAGTTCCTGAGATCGGCGATTTCGTACTGTGATGGGTCCCCACCTATAAAAATTTATAAGGGAGGTGCGGCGTAGGCTGTGATTGGGGGACACAAAGTGTCAATCTTCGGCTCGCCTCGGCATCATGGCTGCATCACGTCTAGACGGCACCGCGCGTCTGCTCGCTCGCACGCCACCGGGCACAGCTGGTGTAGTCGGTGGCAGTCTATAATCTCACGCGGCAACAGCGCAGTTCAGCGTTGCTCACACGCCACCACCAGCAGCAGCAGCAGCAGCAGCAGCAGCAGCAGCAGCACAGCAGCAGGAGCAGCAGCAGCAGCAGCAGCAGCAGCAGCAGCAGCAGCAGCAGCAGCAGCAGCAGCAGCACAGCA
>NW_014580233.1:29300-31011 GCF_000485595.1 Priapulus caudatus | reverse complement strand
AGAAGGAGGAGGAGGATGGAGAGGAGGAGGAGGAGGAGCAGGAGAAAGAGGAGAAGGAGGAGGAGGATGGAGAGGAGGAGGAGGGGGAGCAGGAAGAAAGGAGGAGGATGGCGAGGAGAAGAGGAAGAGGAGAAAGAGGGAAGGAGGAGAAGGGGAGAAGGAGAGGACGGATGGGGAGGAGGAGGAGGAGGAGCAGGAGAAGGGAGTGATGAGAAGGTGAGAAGGAGGGGGAGGAGGTGATGAGAAGGGAAGGAGGAGTGGGGGAATGAGGAGGAGGAGGAGAATGAGAAGAAGGAGGAGAAGCAGGGGAAAGAGGAGAAGGAGGAGGAGGAAGAGGAGGAGGAGGAGGAGGGGGAGGAGCAGGAGGAGGAGGGGATGAGAATGGGAGGAGGAGGGGGAGCAGGAGGAGAGGAGGAGGAGGGCGAGGAGGATGGGGATGAGAAGAGGAGGAAGAGAAAGAGGGAAGGAGGAGAAGGGGAGAAGAAGAGGACGGATGGGGAGGAGGAGGAGGAGGAGCCGGATTTAGTTAACTCGCCATATTCCTGCTGCTGCCGGTAACAAAGACGATGATGATGTTGTTGATAGTGATGATGATGTTGTTGTTGTTGTTGTTGTTGTTGTTGTTGATGATGATGATGATGATGATGATGACGATAACCACTGCTGCCGCTGATATTGTTGTTACTGTTGCTACTGCTGGCAATGCATCATAATCAAATGCTATCAATCATAATCATCATCGTAACAACACCAACAACAACAACAACAACAACAACAACAACAACAACAACAACAACAACAACGTTGACGACGACGAGGACGACAACGAGGACGACGACGAGGACGACGACGATGACGAGGACGACGACGATGACGAGGACGATGACGAGGACGACGATGATGATGATGATAGTATGTAGGCGCACAGTTTGTGCAGCGATCAGTGTTTTTGCTAGACTTGGCATGAAACACATTCCGGTCTGTCTCGCTAGCAGAAATGTCTATTAGCCGGAGGAGGCTAATGGCCGTTCATAATGCGGTGAGTGAGAACGACCGAGAGAGGTGGAAGAGCGAGGAAGAGAGAGAGAGGAAAGAGAGAGAGAGGGGGAGGAACGAGGAAGAGAGAGAGAGAGGAAAGAGAGAGAGAGAGAGGGAGAGGAACGAGGAAGAGAGAAAGAGAGGAAAGAGAGAGAAGGGGAAGGAGCGAGAAAGGAATGAGAAAGAGAGATAGAGACGGGGAACGAGAGAGGGGAGGAGCGAGGAAGAAAGGAGAAAGAGAGATGGAGAGGGGGGACGAGAGAGGGAGGAGAGGGAGGAAATAGAGAGGGAGAGGGCGAGGTGCGAGGCAGAGAGAGGAAAAAGAGAGAGGGGTAGGGAGAGGGGAAAGGAAAAGAGAGAAAAGAGAGAGAGAGAGAGAGAGGAAAGGGAGAAAAGAGAGAGGAGAAAGGGCGAGAGGAAAGAGAGCGAGGGGTAGGGAGAGGGGAGAAGGAGAGGGAGGAAGGAGAGAGGGAGAGAGGAGAGAGGGAGAGAGAGGAAAGAGAGCGAGGGGTAGGGAGAGGGAAGCGGGAGAGGGAGGAAGGAGAGAGGGAGAGAGGAGAGAGGGAGAGAGAGGAAAGAGAGCGAGGGGTAGGGAGAGGGAAGCGGGAGAGGGAGGAAGGAGAGAGGGAGAGAGGAGAGAGGGAGAGAGAGGAAAGAGAGCGAGGGGTAGGGA
>NW_014580233.1:25952-29290 GCF_000485595.1 Priapulus caudatus | reverse complement strand
ATCATCCTCATCATCATCCTCATCATCAACCTCATCTTCATTCTCATCCTTATCATCATCCTCACCATTCTCCAGAAAGAGAGAGAACGAGAGTGACAGGCAAAGAGGAAGAGAAAGAGATAGAGAGAGCGCGCGAACGAGAGAAAAGGAGAAAAGAGGAGAGACAGATATATATATAGAGAGAGAGAGCGAGAGAACGAGAGCGAGCGAGGGAGCGAGGGAGCGAGAGAGCGAGAGAGAGAGAGCGAGATATGATCCCGACTTTGTCCGTGAGCACTGTACAAAGGGGTCTGGCGACATTTGCCATCGGGAGCGTCTAGCACGCACGCCTGCACCGGTAGCGTGAGAAAAGCAGCAGCAGCAGCTATCCGTCTGAGATATCTTGTGCGATAGAACGAGAACACGCGACGCGCGTGAGACTGAGAGAAGCAAGTCCAAGGCAAGAACTAACGACAACGCATTGTCACGCGTCACGCCATGGCAACGGCGCATAGCAACGGGACGCTGCGTGCACGGCAGTAAGGCAATGGGGACGACAACGATGACGTTGGCTCGTCGAACGAGAAAAACAGTTTAGTTTATGTGATGCGGCGAAGAGTATTGACCTGTTAGCATTAGTTTCGGCTGTGCAGCTGTTCTTATCTTGCTGAATAAAGCTTCTTGAGCTTATCGCCAGATGGCAGCAGGTGACAAGAGTCTCAGCTTTACGAAGATAACTAGATCAACTTAACGAAACTGCTGCCGTCGGATTCAATATAATTGCTATCAAATATTATCATATATTCATCAACGATTTTCACGAAATAAAATTTCTCTTTGCTCTTGAGAGTCTAGGAAAGAAGACGGATAGTGGAACCCGAGAGGGAGGGTTGGCGGAGAGGGAGAGGTAAGACCCGGTGTTGTGGGGCCTGAGAGGGAGGGTTGGGTGGAGAGAGAGAGAGGTAAGGCCCGATATCGTGGGACTCGACAGGGAGGTTGGAATCGACGTTAGAGCATGCGCAGCACACTCTCGCAAATGTTACAACGTCTCGCTATGTTTCTCTGAGTTTTGGCTGCAATTCGATAAAACTGTAACGTGTAACTGTATGGCACTTTTTTTTATCTCCCTATGTATTACTGTCTTGTTAAATTTCTTTATACCTCGATATAGCTCACAATTCTCTCTGTGTTTCGAGATATCTCAGGTGGGCACTATATAACAACGACCATGCGTACATAAATTACCCGTAATGCATTGCGCCTGGAGGGACGAGCAGAAATTTCTGCGCTGCGTACACACGTTTGATTTTATCACATCAATCATAATCAACACGAGAAGCATTCGTGAATTATTGAACCTGAGACAATAAATGATCGCAAAAATATGTAAACAGCGTCCCTAGTACAGCCAGCCCAACAACGACTGCCGAATAAGGCTAATTTCGAGTGCCTACCATTTAAAAGCTTGTAATATTATCAGGAGTCTATCAATATATTGATAGACTCCTGATAATATATATTTGCCTTGATGCTTAGGCTTCACAATCCTAACATAATTCATCTGGGAATCATTAGAGAATAATTAAATCTGAGACAAGAAAATGATAGCTAAGGCACGTGAACAGTCTCCGCTTTACGGCCAGCGCAACATAAATTGTCTAATTAAGCTAGTTTTTTACTACCTGCCATTGAGATATCTGTTTCCATTGCTGCTTACGTTTCATCAGCCTAACTTCACAAGTATTCAACGATCTGAACGTTTTAAGTGATATCTATGTCTTACCATGAGACATATATTATTGTAAATATTATCAATTTCAGTTTTATACTGCCTGATGATATCTTGTTTGCAAAATTTATTTTAATTGTAACGTTGTTAACACTAGTTTTGCAATAAACCTATTATCTATCTATCTATCTATCTAAATGTGTTTAATCGGAATTCCAATCCCCTATTTCTGACAAGGCTATGATTGCTATCCGCACTACTATCTAGCGACATAATTAGGCAAATTTGGGAAACACAAACAATTGTTTCACATTCAGCACGAAAATTCGCTCCAGAAACATATATTTGTTTGTTTTTCCTCAAAAATGCCTCATGAAATTAATTTTTACCATGTAATACCACATTAATATATGTATTACTATGTCTTCCTGTCTCTCACTGTCTCCCTCTGTGTGTTTCTATATGTATTACTATGTCTCCCTGTCTCTCTGTGTCTCTCTGTGTGTTTCTATATATATATTACTATGTCTCCCTGTCTCTCTCTTTCTCTGTGTTTCTATATGTATTACTATGTCTCCTTGTCTCTTCATGAAAGGTAGAGGGAGAGAAGGAGATAGATGGTAGGGGGTGGGCGAGGGGTGAGTGCAGAGAAGGTGGAGGGAGAGAAGGAGATAGATGGTAGGGGGTGGGAGAGAGGTGAGTGCAGAGAAGGTGGAGGGAGAGAAGGAGATAGATGGTAGGGGGTGGGCGAGAGGTGAGTGCAGAGAAGGTGGAGGGAGAGAAGGAGATAGATGGTAGGGGGTGGGCGAGGGGTGAGTGCAGAGAAGGTGGAGGGAGAGAAGGAGCGAGATTGGGGTGATGGGAGAGCGGTAAATGTAAGAGGCGTGGAAGAAGAGAAGGAGAGAGGGTAACGAATAGAGGAAGAGATGGTGAGAGGAAAGTGGTCAATTAAGAGAAGGTGGGATGGAAAGGGGGAGATGTAGGATGAAGAGCTGGATTGATGGTGGACAGAAATGGTGGGGAAGAGAGTCGCCAATGTATGAAGGGTGGGAGGTAGAAAAAAGATGGGGAATTCAGAGAAGCTGGGTTAGAGGAAATGCGAGAGGGATCGAGCTAGAGAGAAGGAGGAAGGGTCGACCGAGTAGGCTGTAAATTATATGAGAAGATTATGTAGAAATACAGAGAGGAGGGGAAGGACGGTGAAAGAGAGGGCTGGAGTAATGTCAACATCATATTTCGCATTACATTATTTATTTAGTTATTTATTTATTCGTTTACTTATTTATTCAGTTATTTATTTATTTATGATATACCTCGCTCTCTCTACGTTTCCATTTCCCCATCACCCTCGTTCTTCTAGTCTCCTCTATCCGCCATCATATGTCCCCTTCTCTCTCTCTCGCCCGTTCCCCCTTATCTATCTTTCCCCGCTCTCCTTCCCCTTCGCTCCCTCTTCCCCGCCAACTCTTCACCTTACCCGTTTTCCCCTCACAGTTTCCCCACGTCCCCCTCTCTCCCTCTTCCCTTCTTACCTCTCCCTTCCCTCCTTCGCGCCGTCCCCCTCGCACCCTACATTTTCTCCTCCTCCTCTCTCCTTTCCATCTCATCTCCCCCTCTCCCCCTCTCCCCC
>NW_014580233.1:25141-25942 GCF_000485595.1 Priapulus caudatus | reverse complement strand
TATGTATTACTATGTCTCCCTGTCTCTCTCTCTCTCTGTGTGTTTCTATATGTATTACTATGTCTCCTTGTCTCTTCATGTCTCGCTGTGTGTGTTTCTATATGTATTACTATGTCTCCTTGTCTCTTCATGTCTCGCTGTGTGTGTTTCTATATGTATTACTATGTCTCCCTGTCTCTCTCTCTCTCTCTCTGTGTTTCTATATGTATTACTATGTCTCCCTCTCCCTGTCTCTCTCTCTCTGTGTTTCTATATGTATTACTATGTCTCCTTGTCTCTTCATGTCTCGCTGTGTGTGTTTCTATATGTATTACTATGTCTCCTTGTCTCTCCCTGTCTCTCTCTCTCTGTGTTTCTATATGTATTACTATGTCTCCTTGTCTCTCCCTGTCTCTCTCTGTGTGTGTTTCTATATGTATTACTATGTCTCCCTGTCTCTCTCTCTCTGTGTTTCTATATGTATTACTATGTCTCCTTGTCTCTCCCTGTCTCTCTGTGTGTGTTTCTATATGTATTACTATGTCTCTTTGTCTCTCCCTGTCTCTCTCCGTGTGTTTCCATATGTTTTACTATGTCTCCTTGTCTCTCCCTGTCTCTCTCTGTGTGTTTCCATATGTATTACTATGTCTCCTTGTCTCTCCCTGTCTCTCTCTGTGTGTTTCCATATGTATTACTATGTCTCCCTGTCTCTCTGTGTCTCTCTGTGTGTTTCTATATGTATTACTATGTCTCCCTGTCTCTCTGTGTCTCTCTGTGTGTTTACATATGTATTACTATGTCTCCCTGTCTCTCCCTGTCTCT
>NW_014580233.1:20938-25131 GCF_000485595.1 Priapulus caudatus | reverse complement strand
AGGAGGGAGGAGGGACAGAGAGGAAGCAGGAGAGACAGAGAGGAGGGAGGAGGGACAGAGAGGAAGCAGGAGAGACAGAGAGGAGGCAGGAGGGACAGAGAGGAGGCAGGAGGGACAGAGGGGGAGGTCAAGCGAGAAGATAGAGGAGGGACAGAAAGGAGGAAGGTGCGATTGGGGATGAGGGAGGTCAGGAGAAGAGAGGGAGGTCACGAGGAGGAGAGGAAGGTCAGAGGAGGGATGTGGCATTGGAAATGAGAGAGAAAGAGCAGGAAGAAGGGTGGGGTAAGGAGAGCAGGGAGGGGTGCGAGGAGGATGGAGGAGGGACAGAGAGAGGTGAGGTGGAATTGGAGAAGAGAATATGGGTCAGGGAAGGAGGTAAATGGAAGGGAAAGAAGGAGGGTGAGGGGGAGAGAGGAAAAAGAGGGAAGAAATCAGAGGAGGCGAGAAGAAGGGAGTAGACCTGAGCAGCCAGGAGTGTGTGAAGATGGGAGAAGGGTTTAGTTAGAGAAGGAGGGGTAAGGAGCAGGAAGGGTGCGGGAAAGTGGGAGGAAATCAAGGGATGGTGAAGCGGTCAGGGAAAGAAGATGTGAGAAAAGGAAGGAAGAAAAAGAGGGAAGGGGTCAGGGGCGAATGGGAAGGCCGGGTGAGGATAGAGAAATCATGCTTTTTCCCTTCATGCTCTTCCTCCTTCCCTTACTCCTCTTCCCCTCCTGACCAACCCCTCCTTCCCTCTCTCCTGTTTCCCTCCCGACCTCCCTCTCGCCCTCCCTCCCATCGCTCCCCTTGTTCTTTTATGTGGCCGTAACTCGTGGCCCATCATGCGAGCCCGGGGGTTTCAGTGAAGTCCATTAGCACGATCTTACTCAGCATCCCTGCGCCCCCACAACCTCCCGCATCCCCGCGCTCCTCAGCCTCCCGCCGCGCCGGCACACCTGCAGTGAGGTTCGCCGAGTTGCGAAGCCACGTCGAAAAAGATGGATGCTGAGGAATGCTGAGGGATGCTGAAGGATGCTGAGGGATGATGAAGGATGCTGAGGGATGCTGAAGGATGCTGAGAGATGCGGAGGGATGCTGAGGGATGCTGAGGGATGCTGAGGGATGCTGAGGGATGCTGAGGGATGCTGAGGGATGCTGAGGGATGCTGAAGGATGCTGAGGGATGCTGAGGAATGCCGAGGAAGCCTGAGAGATGCTGAGGGATGCTGAAGGATGCTGATGAATGCTGAGGGATGCTGAGGGATGCAGAGGGATGCTGAGGGATGCTGAAGGATGCTGAAGGATGCTAAGAGATGCTGAAGGATGCATGCTGAGGGAGGGACAAAAAGTGCACACCCTCACACATGTAAAAATACTCGCGTACACACATGGGAGCACGCTCGCGTACACGCACACACACACGCACGCACACACACACACACACACACACACACACGCTCGCCACGACACACCACACACCACACACCCACACACACACACACACACACACACACACACAACACAATATCAAGACACACACACATACATAACGCAGTAACACACATTCACGCACGAACGCACGTACGCAAGCGCACATACACGCGTACACACGCGCGATACACATACGCACGCACGCACGCGCGCACCTACACGCGTACACACGTGCGACACATATACGCACGCCACGCCAACGCACGCACGCACGCACGCGCGCACCTACACGCAGTCCACACGCGCGACACACATTACGCACGCATGCAACTGCACGCGCGGCAACGCTACACGCGTATGACACACGCGCGACACACATACGACACGCACGCACGCACGCGCGCACCTACACGGCGTACACGTGTGGTCAGTAAATTACTGTCGGACAATGAAAGCCGTTTTCTGGCGCTGATACAATCCATTAGGCAACTCATCTTCCGGCGTGGAGCCAGACGCAACATAATCGATGCGCTGCTGTTCTGCAGAGACCGTCCCGCGTCACTTACTGTTACTATTACTGGGCTGCTGATACTTGCTGCATGCTACTGTTACTCTGCTACTACTACCGCTACTAGCGGCTAGATACTGCTACTGCTGCTACTACTGCTGCTGCTACTACTGCTGCTAAGCTACTACCGAGCTACCACTGCTGCTACTAACTGAAACTGCTGCTAACTATTTCCCCGCTGCGCTACTACTCGGCTGCTACTACTACTCGCTGCCAAACTGCTGCTAAACCTACTCACCTGCTGCTATTGCTCGCTGCTGCTCACTACTGTGTGCTGGCTACTGACTGCTGCTAACTGCGCTGCTGCACTGCTCTACTCACACCCACACCCACACACTGCTTGCCTAACTCATCACACGCACTGCTCCCGGCTGCTACTGCTGCTGCGGGCTACTACTGCTGCTACTGCTGCTGCTGCTACGTGCTGCTACTACTACTGCTGTCTGCTGGCTGCTAACATACTACTACTACTATACTCGCCTGCTGCTGCTGAGCTAGCCGCTGCTGCTGCTACACTCGGCTGGCTACTACTGCTACTGCTGCTACTACGCTGCTACTGCTGCTACTACTACTCGGTGGGCTGCTACTGCTGCTGCTGCTGCTGCTCGCTGCTACTGCTACCTGCTGCTAGCTTCTACTCATGGCTGCTCTGCTGCTACTACTAACTACTGCTGCTTATTGCATGCTCGGCTGCTAATACTGTTGCTGCTGTTACTACCCTCGCTGCTGCTACTACTACTACTCACTACTCATCACACTACTACTACTACTATAAGCGTACTCCACTGTTACTACTACACTCGTGCTGCTACTGCTGCTCACTAGACTGGTGCTGGCTGCTGCTACTGCACACTGCTGCTACAGCTGCCGCTACTACTGCTGCTGCTACTACTGCTGCCGCTACTACTGCTGCTGCTACTACTGCTGCTGCTATTGCTGATGCTACTGCTGCTTCTGTTACTGTGCTGCTATTGCTGGTAATGATAATGATGATGATGATGATTATTATTATTATGATCATGATGATAATGTTGATGGTGTTGGTGACGCCAATGATGATGATGATTACTATAATAATAATGATAATGATGATGATGATAACATTAATAATGATGATAATAATGATGACGATGACTCATAGCATTTGATTATGATGCAGTAGTAGCATCAGCTGCGGTAACAATAGCAGCAGCAGCAACAGCAGCAGCAGCAGCAATGGCGGCGGCAGCCGTAGTAGTAGCAGCCACAGCAGCAACAGCAACAACTGCAGCAGCAGCAGCAGCCGCAGTAGCAGCAGCAGTAGCAGCAACAACAACAGCAATATCTGAGTACAATGATGATACGACGATGACGACGATGATGATGACGATGATAATCCCATCACAGATATCAACATCACCACCATCATCATCATCATCAGCATCATCAGCAGCAGCAGCAGCATCAAAATCATCGTCATCATCATGTATTTATAACGAAACAAGAATTGCATTCGCTCTTATTGTCATCCGTCGTTCTCTTAATTGATTTAATTGCGTTAATTAGCATGAATCATACCGACATGGCGATCAAGCGTGACACCGGCTGACAGGAGCAGCAGCAGCAGCCGCCATGTTATCTGTAGAAATAATTGCCATTCGCTTTGACACAGGCCTGTGGCAGAGCGAAAGGCTATAGTTCTAGCGCTGCCGCCGTGTCGGTGTGCGTGCTGGGGCCATTCACTGAGGTAACCACGTCAAGGAACCGATCCTTCCCCCGGTGCCTTTCCTTGTCTTTCCTACACAACGCATGCACGCATAGACGCGTCACCACTAGACACGCACACACGCACGCACGCACGCACGCACGCACNACACACACGACACACACACACACACACACACACACACACACACACACACACACACACACACACACACACACACACACACACACACACACACACACACACACACACACACATCATATCATTCGCGTCTGTTAGAGCTATCGGTTGCTTTGCTCTGCGGCAAAACATTGCTGTCAAGATTGGCTGGCAGCAGTTTTCGCGGGAACGCGTGTTTCCGTCGAGAGGTCATAATAGGAAATTTTCCGACACAAAACGGCCGCAAATTGGTTTCGGTGATTGGCGTATTAGAATATAAAAGGGCTTCACTCCAGACGCTATGGCGTGTCAATATGGCATCGCTTTCTTTTTTTCGCTTGCGCGCTCTCTCTCT
>NW_014580233.1:17823-19900 GCF_000485595.1 Priapulus caudatus | reverse complement strand
TGGAGTAGAGGGGGAGGGGTGGTGGGGTAGAGGAAGGGGTGGCGGGGTAGAGGAGGAGGTAGATGGAGAGGGCGGGTGGGGCTGAGGGAGAGGGGTGGTGGGGTAGATGGGGTAGAGGGCGTAGAGGGGGAGGGAGCAAGTAGAGGTTAGAGGAGGCTGTAGCTGAGAGGAAGAAGGGAGAGGAGAAAGAGAATGGGGACGCCTGTGGAAGGGTGGGGGAGGAGAAGGAGAACGATGAAGAGACATGTAATGGAAAGAAGGAGGCAGGAGAAAAAGACGAAGGGGAGGCTTGGGCTGTGGGATCATGCAGCTTACACACAACAAGCCTCTCTCTTTCTTTCTTTCCTTTTCCGTTTTTATCTCGCTCTCATTCTCTCCCGACCTCTCCCTCCCGCTTACTCTCGCTCCCCCTACTCACTGAGATGTACAGACGCTGTCGAGAGAAATGAAATATTTTTTTGCCTATTAAGCCATGGAAACTGCCTCCCCCCCACAACATACACACGCACTCACGCACGCACGCACGCAGGCACGCACGCACTCACACACGCGCACACACACACGCACACACACACACGCGCACACACACNGTGTGTGTGTGTCGTGTGTAGTGTGTGTGTGTGTGTGTGTGTGTGTGTGTGTGTAGTATGTGTACGTGTGTACATGTGTCTGTGTGTAGTATGTGTACGTGTGTCTGTGTGTAGTATGTGTACGTGTGTACGTGTGTCTGTGTGTAGTATGTGTACGTGTGTACGTGTGTCTGTGTGTACATGTGTACGAAGTGTGTACATGTGTATGTGTGTAGTATGTGTACGTGTGTACGTGTGTCTTTGTGTAGTATGTATACGTGTACGTGTACATGTGTCTGTGTGTAGTATGTGTACGTGTGTACATGTGTCTGACTGTAGTATGTGTACGTGTACGTGTACATGTGTATGTGTGTAGTATGTGTACGTGTGTACATGTGTCTGTATGTAGTATGTGTACGTGTGTACATGTATCTGTGTGTAGTATGTGTACGTGTGTACATGTGTCTGTGTGTAGTATGTGTACGTGTGTACATGTGTCTGTGTGTAGTATGTGTACGTGTGTACATGTGTCTGACTGTAGTATGTGTACGTGTACGTGTACATGTGTCTGTGTGTAGTATGTGTACGTGTGTATATGTGTCTGTGTGTAGTATGTGTACGTGTGTACATGTGTCTGTGTGTAGTATGTGTACGTGTGTACATGTGTCTGTGTGTAGTATGTGTACGCGTGTACATGTGTAACACGTACACATACTACACACAGTACATGTGTAGCTCGCCTGTGTATAAAATCTGACGCACAAAAAGCTGTCGTCACGTTCCTGGTTGAGCTCTCTCGTCTCGGCGCTGAGTTGTAAGTACGCCCTTGTCTCCAGGCGCGGAGAGAGCAGGGGGGAGAGGGACACACACGCACGCACACAGAGAGAGAGAGAGAGAAAGAGAGAGAGAGAGAAGTAAGGGAGATGNAGAGAGAGAGAGAGAGAGAGAGAGCAAGAGAGAGAGCGAGAGAGCAAGAGAGAGGCAGAGAGAACTAAAGAGACACAGACAGAGAGAAAGTGAAAGAGAGAGAGAGAGAGAGAGCGAGAGTGAGAGCAAGCGACCGAGAGAGGCACACACAGAGAGAATATGTCGTGATTGATAAAGCACTCACTCGCACCTGCTCGCTCGCTCACACTCACGCACACACACACACACACGTAACGCGACACCATTGTGACACAAATTTGTCGCCAGCTCTCTCTCTCTCTCTCCGCATCATCAAACAGCCAAGCACCCGCACACTGACCACGCCCACAGCGGCCACAGCGACGACGAACAATAGCAACTAACAACGCCTGCGACAATGCCTCGCATACTTGCAGCAGCGACCACAACAATGCAGACAATATCACCAACAATGCTGATACCACCGCCAGCACACAATAACAATGCAGACAATATCAACAACAATGCTACAGTTACACCGATATAACACGATGACAACGATATAACACGATGACAACGATATAACACGATGACAACGATATAACACGATGACAACGATATAA
>NW_014580233.1:14035-16323 GCF_000485595.1 Priapulus caudatus | reverse complement strand
AGCAACAGCAACAACTATCAGCAGTGACTGCTGTAAACAACAACAACAGCAATGCTATAAACACTGACTGATGTAAACAACAACAACAACAACAGCAATGCTATAAACACTGACTGCTGTAAACAACAACAACAACAACAGCAATGCTATAAACACTGACTGCGTGTAAACAACAGCAACAGCAATGATATAAACAATAGAGCGAAGAGAATATCACAGCAGCAATGACAACATAGACTAAATTCACTAACTACACGAGAAATTCACTGACTGCTGCTGTAAACAACAACAACAACAACAACAACCGTGCTGTAAACAACAGGAACAGCAATGCAGCGTGAAGGAGAGAGGGAGATATTTAAGCCGAAGAGTAAAATCAGTCGGATCAATGGCTGCATGTAGTGTGACAAGCATACATAGCTACTGTACGTAACAGCAGCAGCAGCAGCGAGGTAAACAGGCCTAGCAGCAGCAGCAGCAGCAGCAGCAGCGAGGTAAACAGGCCTAGCAGCAGCAGCAGCAGCAGCAGCGAGGTAAACAGGCCTAGCAGCAGCAGCAGCAGCAGCAGCCACAGCAGCAGCCACGGCAGCAGCAACAGCAGCAGCAGCAGCAACAGCAGCAGCAGCAGCGCAGTCAACAACATCACTGAGAGCGAGGGAGAGAGAGAGAGANGCGCCCCGTGCGGTGTGCCTGCGTGACTCGCGTGCGTGGCGCTGCACACACACATACACACAGAGTCTTCTCTCTCCTTCATTCTTTCTCTCTCTCTCTCTCTCTTCTCGCGCTCTCTCTTCTCTCTCTCTCTCTCTCTCTCTTCTGTCTCTGCCCTCTGCCCTATCTCGCTCTCTCTGTCTGGTGTCTCTTTCTCGCGCACACTCTATATCACTCGCGTGCGCGCTTTCTCTCTTTCGTTATCGCTCTCGCTCTCTCTAATCTCAATCTCATATTTCTATTCTTTTTTCTTTCTTTCTTCTATCTTTTTTTTCTTTCTTTCCTTATATTTTCTTTCTTCCTTTCTATTATTTATTAGTTTTTTTTAAACTTTTTTTCCGTCTTTCTTTGTTTCTCATTCGCCATCTCTTTTTTCGCGTCTTTCCCCATAATATCTTATTCTTTCACTTCATGAGCGCCACCCTTCCACACTCGCCTTCCTAAACGAATCTGATTTTTTTATAATCATTTTCTCTCTCTTTCTTTCTCTCTGCTCTTTCTCTCTCTTTCTCTCGTCCCATCTTTCTCTCTCTCTCGCTCTCTCTCTCTCTCTATCAGTGTTTTGTACACTCACATCACTCGCCATTCCCGTACACACGCACGTACGCACGCACGCACGCACGGCACGCACGTCACGTTATTGTAAAACCAGAACGTGTTCCGCGCCATGCGCACTCGCGGCGTTATTTCCCGCGCGCACTTTCCCTCAAAGTGATCAATTTAAAAAAATTTAAGTAACAATTCAGTGTCGAGAGGCTGCCCCTGCCGGAAATAACTTATACACAATTGCAAGCAGCCAAACGAGTTGCACGCGCAGCCAGTCGTTCTGCCAGTGTTAGTTAACCAGCCGATTCTGTCAGACGCACTGAGCTATGCCGGAGAGAGAGGGGGAGAGGGGACGGGAGGGAGCCGTGAGGGAGAGGTGGAGAGAGAGGGGCAGGAGAGCAGATGATTAGAGAGCGAAGCAGAGGTAGGTGAGCAGAGCTAGGAGGACGAGAGAGCAAGGGGTGAGAGTGAGCGAGACGAGAGAGAGACACCGAGAGAGAGAGAGAGAAAGGAAGAGCAGAGAGAGAGCTGACGAGAGAGAAGAGAGGAAGAGGAGATGAGAGAGAGAGAGAGAGAGAGAGAGAGAGAGAGACAGAGAGAGAGAGAGAGAGAGAGAAGAATGAGAAAAGCGAGAGAGAGAGAGAGCGAGAGAGAGAGAGAGGAGCAGAGAGAGAGGAGAGAGGAGAGGAGAGAGAGAGAGAAGAGGGAGAGAGAGAGAGAAAGTGAAACGAAGGAGAGAGAGACGAGAGAGAAGAGAGAGAGCAGAGAGAGAGAGAGAGAGAGAGAGAGAGAGCAGATAGAGAGAGAGAGAGGAGAGCAGAGAGAGAAAGTGATAAGAAAGAGAGACACACGACGCACACATCCGCCACGCCACGCACACATCGCACGCCACTGCCACATCGCCGAGTTACAGCAGCATTGTATTTTTTTTCTATAGATCGATAGATACATACGCTGCCCCATCTCGAGACTCTGTCACTGTAGGCTAGCGCAGACCACAAGCCATTAGTCCCTTACCCCTCTCTTCTTCT
>NW_014580233.1:6050-7585 GCF_000485595.1 Priapulus caudatus | reverse complement strand
CCCACCCTCCCCCTTTCTCTCCCAACATTCCTCCTCTCTCCCTTCCCACCCTTCCCCCTCTCTCTTCCAACCTTCCTCCCCTCTCCCTCCCACCCTCCCCCTTTCTCTCCCAACATTCCTCCTCTCTCCCTTCACACCTTCCCCATCTTTACAACCTTCTCACTCCGTCCTAACCTTCCCCATCTCCTCAGCCTCCACTCTCCATCCCCACCCTCCTCTCTCTCCCAACCTTCCCCATTCTCCTCAGCCTCCACTCTCCATCCCCACCTCTCTCTCCCAACCTTCCCCATTCTCCCCAGCCTTCCCCCTCTCTCTCCCAACCTCCCCCCATTCCCCAAGCCCCCTGTCGCTCTCCGCTGAAGCGTGCCCGCGCACAAATGGACTGATTACAGCTAATTTGTTAGTTACCACCGGAGAGCCGAAACGGACCGAAGAATTACGTCGCGCGGGGGGGGGGGCGGCAGGACGCCGGAAGAGGGGCAGCGTTGTTCCTTCCACGATGGGAACGAACAGAACATGCGATTAGGGATTTCTTCCCCCGGGAAGGAGAGTTAGAACGATTTTCTTCCGGGTTCGATCTCTCCAGAGGGAAGGGGTGCGTCAGAGGAGTTCCGGAAAATTCCCGATTGGCGCGCTGTAGAAGGGGATGAGAATTAGGGAGATTTCCCAGCGGGTGGGAAGGTGTATGTGGGAACGGCGCCCGCGGAAGTGGAACCGGAACTCGAGGAGCAGGACGAAGAATTTTCCGCGCGGGGGTGTGTGGCTCTAGGAGTTAGGTTACCTTACACTGGGGTAGTGTAGCAGTTCGTAGGGGACGCCGACAGTGCACACACGGACCGGAAGCACAAACAGGCAAGCGATAACGTGATAACGGGCGCTGTTCGTGCGTGCGTCCATAATTCTCTGTGTGTGTGTGCGTGCGTGCGTGCATGCGTGTGTGTGTGTGTGTGTGTGTGTGTGCGTGTGTGTGCGTGTGTGTGTGTGTGTGTGTGTGCGTGCGTGCCCGCGGTGTTTTGTGTTGTGCTGTTGTGGTGGGCCCGGTTGGTTTGTTGTTATGTGCGTGCATGGTTAGTGTGCGTGCACAGTTGTTTGTGTGTGTGCGCGCGCATGCACGGTTATTGGTGTGCGTGCGTGCATGGTGAGCGTGCGTGCGCGTCTAGCGAGAAAGATTAGAGCAAAAATACAGCAAAGCATGATAAAAAAGAAATCTGTAAGCATTCACAGATCTCCCCATGTGCATTAATGCCTTACTGATGTGTATTGTATTGATATATTCAGGAGTTAATAAAAGACAATTTGTCTTTTATTAACTCCTGATATATTGTATATATGATTGCATTGGCGGAATCAGCGATTTATGAATACGCAATGCTTGTCATCTTTCCTCTCGATTACGCTATCTGTAATTTATGAATGTGCGACACGGGAGGGACAGATGAAGGAGGAATGATATGAATCTATTAAGGCTTACTCTGCAGGGGGCTGTGTGTGTGTATATATATATATATATATGTGTGTGTGTGTGTGTGTGTGTG
>NW_014580233.1:0-5501 GCF_000485595.1 Priapulus caudatus | reverse complement strand
GTGTGTGTGTGTGTGTGTGTGTGTGTGTGTGTCTCTCTCTCTCTCTCTCTCTCTCTCTCTCTGTCTGTCTGCTTCTCTTTCTTTCTCCTTCTCTCACACTGGCTGCCTCCCTCGCTCTCTCTCTCTCTCTCTCCATCCCTTCCTCACTCTATAGTGTGTCTTTCGGCGCTTGTGTTGCTGAGATACGCTGTTAGCCGAGCTGTTAGTGTCAGTAATAAAGCTGTCGTTGAGCAATCACGTTGACAATTAACACAAGCAGGATGCGGCAGCAGTAGCATCAGTACCAGCATCAGCTGCTGCAGTAGCAGCAGCATCAGTACCACTGCTAGCTGCGGCAGCAGCAGCAGCATCAGTACCACTGTCAGCTGCTGCAGCAGCAGCAGCATCAGTACCAGCGTCGGTGGCAGCAGCAGCAGCAGTACCAGCGTCGGCGGCAGCAGCAGCAGCAGCAGTAGCAGTAGCAGCATCAGTACCTGCGTCGGCGGCTGCAGCAGTAGCAGCAGCATCACTACCAGTGTCGGTGGCAGCAGTAGCAGCATCAATACCACTGTCGGTGGCAGCAGCAGCAGCAACATCAGTGCCAGTGTCGGTGGCAGCAACAGCAGCAGCAGCATCAGTGCCAGTGTCGGTGGCAGCAACAACAGTAGCAGCAGCAGCAGCAGCAGTAGCAGTAGCAATAGCAGTAGCAGTAGCAGCAGCAGCAGTAGCAGCAGCAGCAGCAGCAACAGTACCAGCAGCAGTACCAGCGCGAGCCTCTGTGACGGACACTTCGAGCGTTGACGAGGAAGACACTTACGCGTTGTGATTCTCCAAGCATCCAGGGTCATTCAGAATTCAAGAAATATCGCTAAGCTCGTTAGCGGATCTTTCTCTCTTCTCTCTCTCTCTCTCTCTCCTCTCTCTCTCTCCGCCTATCTCTCTTTCTCTCTCTCTCTCTCTCTCTGTCTCTCTCTCTGGCTTTCTCTCTCTGGGCTCTCTCTGTCTCTTTGTCTTCTCTCTGTTTCTCTCTCTGGCTTCTCTGTTGCTCTGTTTCTCTATCTTATCTTTCTCTCTCTTCTCTGTCTCCTTCTCTCCAGCTCTCTCTTAGTCTCTCTCGTCCTCGCTCCTCTCTCCTCTCTCTCTTCCTCTCTCTCTCCTCGCTCTCTCTCTCTTTTCTCTCCCCCTCTCTCTCCATCTCACTCTCTCCCTCTCCTCTCTCCCTCTCTCTCTCCCCTTCTCTCGCTATCTCTCTCCAGCAGCCATGCTGAGTTGAGTCTACGCTGCAGGGCTCACGTATCCGCAGCAGTTATCCTCCGTATCCTCTCTGCTCCATCGCCACGCTGTCATGAAAGCGTGACAAACACTGAGCCAACACACCGGCGCGCACGTAAAACACACACACACACACACACGCGAGTAAGCCTGTAAGCTGTGTCAGCTCTACTATGAACTAGCCGCACGCTCCCGCTCGCTGCGCCGCTGCCGCTGCCGCTTGCCGCTGCGATGCATCGCCGGCTGCCGCTAGATGGCGCATGCCGGCGCGTTCGGGTTACCTTGCTCGCGGCGTTCATTGTTCGCGCGTTTAATATCAAATACAGTTTGATATCATTATACGTAATTTAATATACGTTCATTTCGTGTACGTTTTATCAATACGTGTACAATATACTGCACGGTGCAGTTTGCCGATGCTTCGCCATTATTGCTCAGCAAACTACGCGAAATTATGTTGACATAAAAAATAAAGTTTATCTCGGTTTGCGTCGTTGTATATTATTATAACTTATAATGGATCTAACTGAGATAAACTTAATTTTTATGCAAGTAGTAGCCGCGGTAATAGTGTTGCTAAGCTTTTTTTCTTGTCACGTGACACTCAAACTAAAGACGTCGTTTTGCCTCATTCACATGCCGGCTCTAAGACCGGATGTTTATGTTTACCGTAAGTGTTGTATGACAGATGTCATTGAAAATCGTGCGTACATAAAAGATTGCCAGCTAAGTTAAATCATAAGACATTGACTACCACTACACTACACTACATACACTACACTCACATACACTACACTAGCACTACACTACAGCTGACATAACACATACACTACACTCAGCTACACGTACACTACACTACACTACTACTACACCTACACTACACTAACTACAGTACACTACACTCACACTACACTACACTACACTACACTTACACTACACTCACTACACTACACTACACTACACTACACACACTACACTACACTACACTACACTACACTACACTACACTTTACACGTACACTACCACTAACTACACTACCATACACTACACTACTACTACACTACAATACACTACACTACCTACACTACACTGCACTACCACTACACTACATACACTTACACTACATACAAGCTAGCATACACTACACTACACTACACTACAAAATACACTACACTACATAACTTACACTACACACACTACATACACTTAGACTACCTACATGTACAGGTCACTACATACATACACTACATACACATAGCAGCTACACTACACTCAACTACACTACCTTACACTACACTACACTACACTACACACACTACACTTACACGTACAATACATACACTACAATTACACTACACTACACTAACTACAATCATACATACACTACACTTACTACTACATACATACACTACACTACACTACACTACACTACACTGACAACTACACTACACTACACTACATTACACTACATACACTACACTACACTACATCTAACACTACACTAGGGTCCCTATATACAGAGAGTTGGCCAATCAGGCATTTGACTCATGTGTTCCAAATGGAATCCACACGCTTTTTTGCGCTTTTAAAGTCAGCCGCTGTATGGATACGCTGTCCAATGGTCCGTAGTATTATTGACTAATCGTGCTCAATTAAGAACTCAGAGAGCATTATAGCTAAGACATGCTGTCTTTATGTGTATCTTAGATTCTAGAAAATGTATCAATCGTTCAGCGACCATATGATGTTTAATTTGGTATCACTTTCTTACCGCCCATAGCCGTGGGTATATTACCTGTTGCAGATACGCGCGTAAGATACTTGCTAATTAATTAAACACTCGTCGCTTCAATAAATGCAAGAATCACAGAGTCATAGCTAACACATGTGTGTTTATAATGCTATTCTAGATTTCTAGAAAGATTAACTCAATCGTTCGCCGCCATTATGATAGGTTAATTGTTACACTTTCTTATGTGTAAACACAGCAGCTATGTCATTTTGGAAGAATTAATGAACAACCTGTAATTCACAAGATATAATGGTTTTCCCTCTTCGCATCTCTGCTCGCACTGTTAATTATGTGTTGAGTGCTTTAGAAATCTAGCATACACATTAGACACATGTCTTAGCTAATCTCCGTAAATTTTGAGTTTAGTGTAAGCCATTAGTCTATTAGATTACTACGGACTTGTTTACAGTCGACATTACACGCGTACTTAAGCGGCAGCGGTGTGGATCAATTTGGGAAACAACATTGCCATCAGCGATCACGTGACGCATTTTTCCGACTCTCATGGCGCAACTCTCTGTAATACAGGGACTACACCATCACTACACTAAACAACTACACTACACTACACTACACTACACTACACGTACATACAAAATACACTACACTACACTAGCACTACACCACTACACCACGCTACACTACACTACTACACCACTACACCACGCTACACTACACTACTACACCACTACACCACGCTACACTACACTACACTACAGGTTACAACTACACTTACACTACACTACACTACACTACACTACACTACAACTACACTACACTACACTACACTACACTACACTACACTACACTACACTACACTACACTACACTACACTACACTACCAACTACACTACACTACACTACACTACACTTACACTACACTACACTACACTACATACATACACTACACTACACTACACTCACTCACTAACACTACACTACATACAACTACCACTACACTCGCACTACACTACACTACACTACACTACACTACACTACTACTACACTACACTACACTTACATACACATACACTACACTACACTACTACATCACTACACTACACTTACACTACACTACACTACAACTACACTACACTACATACACTACACTACATACATACACTACACTACACTACACTACACTAAATACACTACACTTACACTACACTACACTACACTACACTACACTTACACTACACTACACTACACTACACTACATACCATACAAATACACTTACACTTACAACTACATCTCACTTACACTACACTACACTACACTACACTACACTACAGCTACACTACATCTACACTACACTACATACACTACACTACACTACACTACACTACACTACACTACACTACACTAACACTACGACTACATACACTACATACACTACTACTACATACAGCTAACTACACTACACTACACTACACTACATAACACTACATACACTACAACATACACTACACTACAACTACACTTACACTACACTACGCTACACTACACTACACTACACTACACTACTACACTACACTACACTACACTACACTACACTCACTAACTACACTAATACCACTACATACACTACACTACACTACACTCATTACACTTACACTACACTAACTACACTACATACACTACACACACTTACACTACACTACACTACACTTACACTTACATACACTTACTAGCAACTTACACTGACAACAAAAACTACACTACACTACACTACACTACACTTACATACACTACACTACACTACATAACACTACACTACATAACATACACTACATAACGCTACACTACATACAAACACTACACGTACACTACACTACACTACAACTACACTACACTACACTACACTACACTCACACTTACATTACACTACAATACACCTACACTACAACACCCTACTACGCTACACACTACACACTACAATACACTTACACTACACTACAACCACTATAGGAGGTTACCAACAACAGTAGCGAAGATTCATTTTCGAAGAGCTGTTGCTTAGAAAAGTGTTGCTATATTCCTACAACGCGCTATAAGTCGATATAGAGAGACAACGTAATAGCGCCGTCATCTTGCCCTTCAACGTGGGATAGAACCTTTAAATCATCGTGCGTTGCACGTACACGTGCGTGGTGCCGTGAGTCGTAAGTGTGTAGAATCCCCCCCCCCCCCCCCCCCCCCCCCCCCCCCCCCCCCCCCCCCCCCCCCCCCCCCTCTGTAAAACACAGTCTGCCAAAATTTGTACAATGCTTATGTAACTATATAATCTGGCAGCATTGATTCTTTGATTTTTCATATTTCCATTTTGTTACCGTGTTACATTCTATAACGCAACACTTATGAAACCACAGCCAGATAATTCGCTGACACCTGCTCGTCGAGTACACTGTGTGATCCACAAAAACCCAACGTCATTCTGACTCAAACTGCACCTAAAAG
>NW_014580232.1:19033-19312 GCF_000485595.1 Priapulus caudatus | reverse complement strand
TAGTGTAGTGTAGCCCGGTATAACGCAGCATATGTTAGGGTAGACTATGGTAAGGTTGGATAGGATAGGGTTGTGTGGTGTAGTGTAGTGTATTCTGGGATTGGGCAGCAGAGGGTAGGGTACGATAGAGTAGGGTATGGTACTGTTTTGTCGTGGCATGTATATGTAATATGTTGTATTTGAGTGTAGTGTATTGTGTTGCAGTGTAGTGTAGTGTAGTGTAGTGTAGTGTAGTGTAGTGTAGTGTAGTGTAGTGTAGTGTAGTGTAGTGTAGTGTAG
>NW_014580232.1:16744-17831 GCF_000485595.1 Priapulus caudatus | reverse complement strand
AGTGTAGTGTAGTGTAGTGTATTGTAGCTAGTGTAGTGTAGTGTATTGTACGTAGCGTAGCGTAGCGTAGCGTAGCGTAGCGTAGCGTAGTGTAGTGTAGTGTAGCATAGTGTAGTGTACGTGGTGTAGTGTGGTGTAGTGTAGAGTAACTTTTAATGTAGTGTAGTGTTACTTGTAGTGTAGTGTAGTGTAGGGTAGCCCGGTATAACGCAGCATATGTTAGGGTAGACTATGGTAGGGTTGGATAGGATAGGGTTGTGGGGTATAGTGTAGTGTATTCTGAGTTTGGGCAGCAGAAGGTAGGGTACGATAGAACAGCTAGGGTATGGTACTGTTTTGTCGTGGCATGTATATGTAATATGTTGTATTTGAGTGTAGTGTATTGTGTTGCAGTATTGTCTAGGGTTAGACTATAGTAAAGGTTGGATTAGGATAGTGGGTTGTGGGGTGTAGTGGTAGTGTTCTGAGTGTTTGAAGGCCAGCAGAGATGTAGGACGATAGATAGGGTATCGTACTGTTTTGTCGCGTGCATGTATTATGTAATTATGTGTATTTCAGTATTGTGTGGTGTAGTACGTGTAGTGTATTCTGGGATTGGGCAGCAGAGGGTAGGGTAGGATAGAGTAAGGTATGGTAGTGCATGGTGTTTCGTGGCATGTATATATAATATGTTGTATTTGAGTGTAGTGTATTGTGATGCAGTGTAGTGTAGTGTAGTATAGTGTAGGGCAGTGTAGTGTAGGGTAGGGTAGTGTAGTGTAGTGTAGTGTAGTGTAGTGTAGTGTAGTGTAGTGTAGTGTAGTGTAGTGTAGTGTAGTGTAGCCTAGTGTAGTGTAGTGTAGTGTAGTGTAGTGTAGCCCGGTATAACGCAGCATATGTTAGGGTAGACTATGGTAAGGTTGGATAGGATAGGGTTGTGTGGTGTAGTGTAGTGTATTCTGAGTTTGGGCAGCAGAAGGTAGGGTACGATAGAATAGAGTATGGTACTGTTTTGTCGTGGCAGGTATATGTAATATGTTGTATTTGAGTGTAGTGTATTGTGTTGCAGTGTAGTGTAGTGTAGTGTAGTGTAGTGTAGTGTGTAGTG
>NW_014580232.1:0-15229 GCF_000485595.1 Priapulus caudatus | reverse complement strand
CCCTATATAGTTCTTATTGGTTACCGTACATCCTTGATGTATGTAAGTTGTGTTATGTATTGATTTTTGTGTATTGTAATTTGTTCTGTTTGTATTTCTTGAAATTATTTTTGTATTGTTTGTTATTTGTATTGTTTGTTTGTATTGTATTGATTGTTTGCTATTGTATTGTTTGTATTGTATTGATTTGTATTGTATTGTATTGTTTGTATTGTATTGTATTGGATTTGTTTGTTTGGTATTGTATTGGTTCCCTGTTTAGCAGACTGTCTGTCTGATCGCCGGGTGGTTTGCGAAGTTGTCTGTCTCATGTTACTGTTAGCGCCATGCTTTCTCTCTTCTCAGTGATTGTGGCAGCAAGTGTAGTGTATTGTAGTGTAGTGTAGCGTAGCTTGGCATGGCGTGATTGTGGCTGATAGGTTGGCACGTAGTGTGCTGTGTTGCTTAGCCGTTAGCGTTAGTGGTAGGCTAGCGGTAGCGTGTAGGTGTAGTGTGTGTGTGTAGTGTATTGCAGTGTTGTGTGTGTAGTTGTAGCTTGTGTATGTTGTAGTGTAGTGTGCTGTAGTGTGTGTGTGTGTTGTAGTTGTAGTTGTCGTGTATGTGTGTAGTGTGTGTGTGTAGTGATCGTTAGTGTAGTGTAGTTCGTGTATGTGTGTAGTGTAGTGTAGTGTTAGTGTAGTGTGTCGTTGTGTTGTGTGTGTAGTGTAGTGTAGTGTAGATGTATGTGTAGTGTAGTGTGTGTAAGTGTGTGTGTGTGTGTAGTGTCGTGTAGATGTAGGTGTAGTTGTAGTGTAGTTGTAGTGTTGTAGTGTATAGGTGTGTGTAGTGTAGTGTGTGTAGCTGGTGTTGTGTGTCGTGTAGATGTTCTTGTAGTGTAGTGTAGTTAGGGTGTGTAGTGATAGTGTAGTTAGTGTTGGTTGTGGGTATGTGTGTGTGTAGGTGTGTGTGTGTAGTGTAGGTAGTGTAGAGGTAGTGTAGGTGTAGTGTAGGTGTGTAGTGTAGTTGTAGTGTGAGTAGTGGGTAGCGGTGGGTGGTGTAGTGTAGTTGAGTGTTGAGTGTGAGTAGTGGGTAGCGTAGTGGGTGGTGTAGTGTAGTTGAGTGTGTGTAGTGTATGTAGTGTGTGTGTGCTAGTGTGTGATTGTTGTGTGTAGTGTAGTGTAGTGTAGTGTAGTGTAGTGTGTAGTGTGTAGTGTAGTGTAGTGTGTGTGTTGTGTGTGTGTAGTGTGTGTATGTGTGTGTAGTGTAGGTGTAGTGTGTGTGGTCGGTGTGTGTGTAGTTTCTAGCTTGTGTAGATGTGTGTGTTGTGTTATGTGTGTATTGTAATGTTAGTGTTGTGTTTTGTTAGTAGTGTAGTGTAGTGTAGTCCGGTACAACGCAGCATATGTTAGGGTAGACTATGGTAGGATTGGATAGGATAGGGTTGTGGGGTGTAGTGTAGTGTATTCTGAGTTTGGGCAGCAGAAGGTAGGGTACGATAGAATAGGGTATGGTACTGTTTTGTTGTGGCATGTATAATTATGTAATATGTTGTATTTCAGTGTAGTGTTAGGGGTAGTGTGTGGTAGTGTATGTGTGAAGGGTAGTTGATAGTGTATGTAGTGTCGTGTAGCGTATGTGTAGCGTAGTGTAGTGTAGTGTAGGCATATTGTTTAGTGTGGTGTAGTGATGAGTGTGAGGGTGTAGTGTAGTGTCAGTTGTTGCAGTGTAGTGTAGTGTAGGTGTAGTGTATGTGTGGGTGTAGTGTAGTGTAGTGTATCAGTTTATGTAGTGTACGTGTAGTGTAGTGTAGTGTAGTGTAAGTGTAGTGTAGTGTAGTGTAGTGTTAGTGTTGTAGTGTAGTTTAGTGTAGTGGTTGTGTAGTGTAGGGTAGTGTAGTGTAGTGGTAGTGAAGTGGTATGAGCGTAAAGTGTGTGTAGTAGTGTAGTGAGTTAGTGGTTAGTGTAGGTGAATATAGTGTAGTGTAGTGTAGTTTAGTACGGTTATACGGGAGCATATGTTAGGTAGACTATGGTAGGATTAGATAGGATAGGGTTGTGGGGTGGTGGTAGTGTATTCTGAGCTCTTGGGCACAGAAGGTAGCTGTAGGATAGAGTGGGTATGGTAGTTGGTGTGTCGTGGATGTGTATGTAATATGTTGAATTTCAGTGTAGTGTATTGTGTTGCAGTGTAGTGTTAGTGTAGTGTAGAGGTAGTGTTAGTGTACTGTAGTGTAGTGTGGTATTAGTGGTAGTTGTAGTGTAGTGTAGTGTAGTGTGTGTAGTGTAGTGTAGTGGTAGTGTTGTGGTGGTAAGTGTGTGTGTTGTGAGTGTAGTGCAGTGCAGTGTAGTGTAGTGTAGTGTAGTGTAGTGTAGTGTAGTGTAGTGTAGTGTAGTGTAGTGTAGTGTAGTGTAGTGTAGTGTAGTGTAGTGTAGTGTAGTGTAGTGTAATGTAGTGTAGTGTAGTGTAGTGCAGTGTAGTGTAGTGTAGTGAAGTGCAGTCCGATGCAGTTCAGTTCAGTACAGTATAGTGTAATGTAGTGTAGTGTAGTCTAATGTAGTGTAGTGTAGTGTGGTGTAGTGTGTGTAGTGTAGTGTAGTTTAGTGTAGTGTAGTGTAGTGTGGTGTAGTGTGTAGTGTAGTGTAGTGTAGTGTAGTGTAGTGTGGTGTAGTGTAGTGTAGTGTAGTGTAGTGTAGTGTAGTGTAGTGTAGTGTAGTGTAGTGTAGTGTAGTGTAGTGTAGTGTAGTGTAGTGTAGTGTAGTGCAGTGTAGTGTAATGTAGTGCAGTGCAGTGCAATGCAACCTAGTCCAATGAAGGGTGCAGTGCTGGGTAATCTATTGTAGTGTACTGTTGTGTATTTTGTTATGGTGTGGAGTGTGGTATCGATTGGAGAGATAGAAAGATAAATAATTTACGTTTCATAAAATCTACAATTTGCATTATATATAGTTACGATAAGTGTATATATATGAACACAAATATACAACTACATCAAATCCTTAATCTCGCTTTGACAACTTGAGCAACAGAGGATAATGTAGGTTTTCATTGTAACATGGATCAGATTGTCTAACTTCGCAGTGCCTCTGCCACACATGATCGTCATATTGTTCTTGCTTCTCTACATTGAAAGATGATTGGGCTCGCTTTACAAAACTGTCAAGAGTTCCACTTCTACTTGGTGCAAGAAGAAATGCTGTTCCCTGCAAAAGCCCACATGCTGATTTTACACAAACCAAATGCAAGGGTTAATCTACCTGTTATTTTTAGAGCATTATAACATTTTTGTATGAAATGTCAGCATAAGAATTAACCATGGAAAGGGTAGTTTAAAAAACTGAAGCCTTACATAATTAGATTTTTAGCTAGGCAGTTACCTTATTCGTCAAGAGTTTTTGTATAGTGTGTAGCAGATCCTCATGGGCTTTATCAAAAAAAAGACTGAAAGCAATAGACCACCTTGGTATCAATCTAACATAATCATAGGTGAAGTTACAATCTACCTTCAAAACATATTGCAGAATATGAAATGAAATGTATGTGAAAATAAGAATTTGAACTTAGATAGAAGTAGAAAATATTTCCTTACCAGTCAGCAGAAAGAATAACATCAAACTGATGTTCAATGTCTAAATACTCTTCATATCTATCCCACTGTAGCGATCTGTAATATGAATTGTGAACTGGCAATAAACTATCGGGGAAGGTTATGAGATGTCTATAATTTAAAAATCATTCAATGCAACAATGATTCCTTCTAAAAATCTGGATTCAGGATACTGTTAAGGTTACGGATGTGTAACACTGTAAAGGGCATTGCAACATAACTGCTCAATCCAACTCATATCCATTACATAAGAGAGATGTACGTCTCTCTACGCTCTAGATGGGGAAAAAAAATTTAATTCATCGCTAATTAAATGACGGCAAACATTGTGAATTTATACAAAAAAATGTTGTTTTTTTGTTATTTCTCAGAAACAGCAGAGTTGGGACCTAAACTTTTAACCATAAGTTGTTCATAATATGAACTAAACAAGTGCCGCAGAGTCACAGCGCTCAACTGACGTGTACTGTAGCCGGGTATTCTTCTGATAAACTCACTGGTAACCGAATCAAGTGCGCCCTCCCGCCACTCTAATAGCAAAAGCAGTTCAGTTCTTTGTTAACAGTCAACAAATCCATGTTCAACCCTCCTCTTGATGGTCAAAATGTTATCAGACACTTACTCTTCGCACGTCAGCAGAAAGTACATTTCATGGTCCTTTCAATAAAGTGATAAAAATGGTAGGTCAGCGCTGAAACAAAAAAGTTTTGCACTGGGTCCGTTAGACCACGTCCTCAGAAAATTTCCCCCACTGCCATTTAACCTCTAATTTTGCACTGGTGATGGGTTTCCTCCCCATCACACTATACATCGAATATTACGAGCATAGGTCGAGCCGTTGAAATTTGTGCCGCAATCCCGTATTTCCTCCTATACCTTAAGTTAAGGGGGAAATATTCCCCCTCCATTAACACATCTTGACCTTTGACCATTGACCCCAAAATTCGACATCCCCCTAACGTCCCGAATATCTAGACCGTACGTTGAGCGGTCAAGATTTCTGCCGTAACTGTTGAAACACGGAGGGACGCACGAATGGACGCTCATGCAATTCTACAAGCTGCATCTGACTTCGTCATCTGAGCTAAAAGGGGTACCTGGAATTTTTTTTAAATGCTTTAATTTAGGAAATGTTGAAAAGATGGACGAAAATGTGTAGTGATTTTCAAAACACAACAATTTCGTAAAACAAAGAGCCATAACTTATAAAATATAATATTTAAATAAAATTCCAGGGATGCTTTTTTCCTTTGATATGTTAAGCATTGAAACGTAACAAACATTTTTGGAATCAGTTGTGAGTTTCGAGAAATAGCGTTTGAAAAATTAGCAACTTCAGCATTTTAACAATGGAGATATTAGCACTTTTCTAAATTTCCCATGATTGAACGCCTGTGTTAAGAATTGACTAATGTGGGGATTTGGAACTGTTTGGGAGGCTACATACATAATTTCTACATATACATAGCTGCCCATGGGTCCGATCTATCAAATAAAGTGGATATTGAAATTTCGACCGAAAATCACCTCCCAACCCTAACAGTATCCTTCAGTATATCAACAGTAACTCATTGATCTAAATAAATCACATACCTCACCTCAATCGATGATGATTTCAGTCTGTCTTTGTTGTGTTTGAGTATCTCCTTTAAATCTGTCACTCAGTTAAAGTATTCATATTCTACCCACTTGAGTATCCAGAAAATTTAACGAACAGGAACATATTGCTGCTCGTAGGGTCTATGTCCCCCTGACCTCTGTTTGACCTGGCTCGTTTAGCTATTTCTGACTAACCCTAACCCTAACCCTATATATATTATATATTATATATATATATTAGTCAGAAATAGCTAAACGAGCCAGGTCAAACAGAGGTCAGGGGGACATAGACCTTATCTGCCATATTGCTCCATGACATATCATCTTTATTATGTAAGCGCAGGTCTGTGAAAAAAAAACATTTTATAATCCTCAAAAAGCTAAAAAGATACTATTAATCGAATTCGCATTTCCATCAGTCATTAGAACTCTGTCGGCACCTCCTGGTATCACAGATAATGCTACAGCAGCTAGACAGGTCATGCCTCCTCCAAGCTCACAGATTGACTTCCGACTGTAAAGACAAAATATCAGCATGGCCTTTAACCACCCAATAGATAGGGGAATTAAAGTAAACACTGGTGCATAAATTAATGCAAACTATTACACATTGATACATCCTTAATAAGTTCATTCGGTTGGTTGATAATAGAGGTAAGTTGGTTGATTTCTACTTGACCGTGAGGTTCAAACGTACCTGCTAGTATTTCGCGTCCTAACAGGAGGCTTTTTCAAAGCTGACCGACTTTGTCAGATTTGACCACCAGATGGTGTAGTGGTCAACAGCTTCGTCCACACATGACCGAGTCTGTACCCCAATATATCGTGTGCGATGTGCGGAAAAAGTTACATTGGAGATATGGGCCGTAAATTTGAAACCCGCCTAAAAGGGCACAAAAAGGATGTAGATGCCGTAGCTCCCAAATCATTTACGAGGACCCAGCAAAAACAATCCGCTACCGAAATAAACAAATTTGCGATCATGGACCATGTAGTGACCACCAATCACACCATCAATTCGGATAATTCGAAAATTATCAATCGTGAGCCAACAAGAATAAGGCGTTGGATTAAGGAAGCCATCTGGATTCGCAAGACCCCGAACATGAACCGAGACGAGGGAAGTGTACAGACTCAGTCACAGATGGACCAAGCTGTTGACCACTACACCATCTGGTGGTCAAATCTGACAATGTCAGTCAGCTTAGAAAAAGCCTCCTGTTAGGATGCGAAACGTTAGCAGGTGCATTTGAACCTCAAGGTTCAGTAGAAATCAACGAAGCTATCTCTATTACACATCAGGTCAAGAGTTGGTTCCGACCCATTATCTTCCTAGGACACTCAGCACACAATAGAGAGCAAAGTCAAGGCAGTGGCCATGCAGTACATGCTTGCTTGTTACCGCATACCGTTTACCTGAACAAATCACGATTCTTGAGACAGTAGTAAGTGAGAACCTCCTCCGAAGGCCACACACCTGTGACAAATGACATTATTTCACTTTACACTGTAACAGCTTGATGTAATATCGATGATTGGATCCTCATAATGATTTTTATTCAGACTTTCAACACAATCATGTTCAGCCATGACGGAAAATACCAGATGATCAGAAGACACCTGGGGCCATCGGTATTCACATAATAAATTATATATCTATTTTATCTATTCATTGTTAATTTCAAAAATGACAATTATTATCTATTAAATTTATTTAAGATTCTACTACCGCACAGTGCTACAATGATTTACCTATGGTGCATTTAGTAGCAACAATTATCTTATACTTACAAACATTTCCAGTATTGTTGAAGCCGACTAGGTCGTCAAGATTCAATGCTGTTAAGTATCTGTAGTAAACATTTGGGCAAAGCTCTATTGCATATCATTATATCAGACATCACAGTTAATGGGTAACTGAGTAGTAACCCATAAAATTGTTTTTGTAGTGAAAACTTTTTATGTTTACATTTTTGCCAAGTGTTGACTTTATTTTTCTTCAAAACTGCTCGTTTTGATAAATGAAGCATGCTGTATTTGCTAATGAATAAACTATCAAAATTTACCCGTTCATCTTCTTTATTCCTCCTTAAATTTGAATTTTAAAAGTACTGCCCGAGAATCCAGAAAATCCAAATATCCGGACCGACCCCATCCCTGAACAGTCTGAATTTTCGGACTTATACTGCATAATTTAATTCCAAATTATTACCTTATATAAACAGTAAAATCAGGAAACTCTTTACTGTAGTTAGTTTGCCAGAAACTACCTGTCTGGGTTGTGCACACAACTTCCTTGGGTAATGAACCTGTGTGTATCAGTCCAAATGACTGAAAGCGTCTCACGGATATGGATGAGGTCTCATCACTGCTGCCAGTACGCTTTGTTATTGCCTAGAGGTCAGAATTACATAAGCATGGTGAGGCTAGTAGCACAATAAGTACAAAAGCAATCCTCGCTCAAATGCAACAGTTGGGTTTTTTGGGAAGAAATGCAGTGGTGACTTGCACTGGCTCAAGAATTCCTGCGGCAACCCATCAATGACTTCATTACAAGTGTGGCTGAAAAGAAAACAATTGCTACTATGTTATGTGGAACAGTATATGTATAGTAAACAATCTATTATCCGAAACCCTTGGGACCAGACAGTGACACGTTTCGGAATTCGGAATTTTTCGGATTTCAGAATGGTAGTACAGTACAGATGTACACACCGCATATCTTGCAACTAGCCAGTACTAAAACCCAAGTTTTCATGAGGCCAAGTGCTGTACCGCAACAGTACAATATGTATGAACACATGATTACATATGTACTCGGTATAAACACTTGTCTCACACAATATATACCGCGTTCACACGCTAATGGTTTGGCTCGAGCTAAATGGGCTAAATTTGGCTCGGGCCGGTTTGAGTCGGAGCGTTCATATGTACGTAAGTGAATACTGTCTGTCAAATTCAAATTCATATTCAAATCAATTTTATTGCACAAATATCCCACAGATACTTTGGCAGTATATCGCGAGATGGCGTTGTGTACGATTCAGTGTTTACTTCCATTCCGAGTTCAATTATCAATCTTGAAAACATGCATCCTGATCAAATTTTCCAAATTAAATAACTGTTTTGGACTTTTTTCGTCAAAGTACACGTTCGACACTCGCGGCATCTAGCGCTCTACCGATTTAGCTGGTGCTAAAATTTGGCTCGAGCCTGGTCAGACGTTTTCGATGGGACCAAATTGGCTCGTGCTAACTTGTCACGGCCCCGAAAAACCGTCCGTGTGAACGTTCGGCTCGAGCCAAATTTGGCGCGGGCCTAATTAGGCTCGGGCTAAAAACGTCCGTGTGAACGCGTCTATATACACTAAAATGGTCCTCAAGCTATCAAAATCAGCACAAAGAGACCTCATCAGCTGTGAGGCAGTATGTCCCAATAACTACTATTTAAAAAAAGATCATCTAGTCCACTTTTAGAACCAACAACATAAAGATTTAGTATTGTATCATAGTGTTGAGCCTAAAAATGTGACAAGAAAAAAAAAGATATTTTAAATTCTGACTACCAAAGACACCAGACATATAATCATTTCAATGAGCTCATAAGGAGACAGCTTTGGGAAGATGAACAACATTCAATAGAACATCGCTAATTTTTGTACAAGCACTAGGTTTGTTATATATGAAAAAGTATGTTTCCTTACAAAACAATTCACAAAACTACATGCATCATAGGAGGGAAACCAGATATATTACATCAGGAGTAGATAATAGGGAAGGAGTGTGACATCAATAAACAAGGGAAATTCGTCATTTACTAGCTTGCCTTAAAATACCTACGATTTACTACACGTAACGCAACCAACTTGAGCTCAAATCGTACGCAGTACATCCGCATAGCATCGTGCGAAATCGTTTCCTCGTATACACCCGCAATCCAGAGATACAGACTAAAACGTACGACACGATTTTCAATTCTGTTGCCAGCAAAATCCATGCGTTGAGAAAGCTATTTGAAACAAAAGGCAGCTACTAACGCGCTATTGCTAACTCGGCGGGCAATGTGGCTCGCTGGGAGATTTGAATCCGATCTGCTGCTGATAGCGGATTGGCGTGCATGCGTGGTATATGGGGGCATGCCAGCTGTATTGCCGGCATGCCGGTGTAGCTGTGTACCGGGTCAAAGGTTATCTCGCCGAGTGTTGCGTTGATGCCTAATCTCCCAGCAAGCCACATTGCCCGCCGAGTTAGCAATAGCGCGTTAGTAGCTGCCTTTTGTTTCAAATAGCTTTCTCAACGCATGGATTTTGCTGGCAACAGAATTGAAAATCGTGTCGTACATTTTAGTCTGTATCTCCGGATTGCGGGTGTATACGAGGAAACGATTTCACACGATGCTAGGCGGATGTACTGTGTACGATTTGAGCTCAAGTTGGTTGCGTTACGCGTAGTAAATCGTAGGTATTTTAAGGCTAGTAAATGACGAATTTCCCTTGTTTATTGATGTCACACTCCTTCCCTATTATCTACTCCTGATTACATCTGGATAGGGCAGAAGTTCTGGGGGCACTGCCCCCTTGCCCCCCCCCCCACCCCACCCAGCTAGCTACAGCCCTTTTTAATACATACCAGTTCTGGAAGGAGGGGATAAAGCCTCACACTACCAACTGGTCATGGTCAGAGCCACGTTGAAATTATTTATAAAGCGCAACCAGGTGCCAAAGATCACATGAGCATGATACACTATATGGATTTCCTTATGAAGAAAGAAACATTAAAGATGTTATGACTTACCTTTACAGAGTGGATTAGGGGTTTATAGAACATCAGAAAAAAGACATGCTTTGCATTTTACACCCATTAGCAACACAGTATCCTCCGCATCAATGATGGTAAATAAACACGAAATGTAAATACTACCAGTCTTAAATCTTTCTCTACTCTGTTTCGCTTATTAATAATAAGTTATTATTGCCAATAGTTTCCTGTAAATGCAGTTCAAATGCTCCTCTGCAACACACAAGTACACTGCACGCACGCGGCTGTGCACAAACAACAAGAACAAAGAGTGCAAATAAGAATATAGAGTATATAACAATAAGATTGTAAATAAGAAACAAAAATAAAGAACATAAATATAAACTCTTCATATCTGTGTTTCAATAATAATATAACAATCGTTACAATGTTTGTGTGTAGCAGCGTGCGTGCAGTGTACTTGCATGTTGCAGAGCATTTGAACAGCATTTATTATAGGAAATTATCCGTAACTAGCAGGATACCCAGCATTGCCCGAGGAAATCAGTGGCCTTACTCAGTTGGTGACCGCTTGGTTGAAAGGAAAATACCCAAAAAAATCTAACTATCTATGATCTATCTATCCATGCATCCATCCATCCATCCCATTCCATGCCATCCCATCCCATATCGCATCGCATCCCATATCGCATCCCATGCCATCCCATGCCATCCCATCCCATCGCATGCCATCCCATCGCATGCCATCCCATCCCATCCCATGCCATCGCATGCCATCTCATCCCATCCCAAACTGTAAAAAAATAATAATAAATCAAAAGATAAAAAACATTAAAAAATAAAAAAGTAAAAATAATAAAATAAAATAATATAAAAAATATAATAATATTTTATCTGCAACCTACATAGGCTTCCGTTAAGTGTTCCCGACAGTTTGCGCTGTTATTATCATCTACCATAGTTTATTCTGGATTTTTACTAAACGTTGAAATGTAGTAAAAAAATTTAAATTTTGAAATTAACGGTGAATTTTAAGGTTGTTTTTTTGGGTTGTCCGAAGGACAACCAAGAGAGTAGCATATGGTTGTCCCTCAAGAGTTTTGGTTGTCCGGATATTATTTAAACATGTGCTGCACGCGCTGGTTCAAGGATAAAGAAGATGTCTAGTCCTATCCTAACATCATCCTATCCAATCACCGTACTGGATATCATCTGTACCTTGAACCAGCGCGTGCAGCACATGTTTATATAATGGCCCAAGGATCAGCTCGAACATGGGTCAATAAATCCAATGTGGCCTTAACCCTAAGCCCATAATCTAACCCGGCTAACCTACACGCCTAACAAATTAAAGCCCTAAACCTATTAGTATTATATTATGATATATATATTATTATTTATATTGATCGGAAATGACATTGGTTTATTGGACCATGTTCTCGTATCCTTTGGAACCAAAAAAGACCTTAAAATTGAGGCACCTGAGCGATTGAAGTATGCAATAGATAACTATTGGCTTATTGCCATGGCATGACATGTTCAATGTTGTAGGCCGCTATTGCCTAATTCACACATAATTCAGTATTTCTGAGATTGCACTAAGAAGGCTCAGGCTATAGTATTAGTATTACCTATTCAGTGCTCGAAATAAGCTGTTGTCCGGTTGTCGGAGAGACAACCAGAATTTGCGCCGGACAACTAACCAGTCTGAGACATTGTCACGCGTGACAACCAAAGAAAAATGTGACGAAAAAACGCACTTTATTTATGTTTATTCACAGGGGTTTCCAGACACATTATACCTGGCGGCCGCCGATAATCTATTGGTGTGGGCAAAGCAACGCATACCAGCTGCTATTTCCAGAACACTGGTATATGTCAGGTTTTGATTTATAATGAGAGGTGAATTCAATCGATTTGGAACCAAGCAATACAGCAAGTTCAGACCTTTACTAGTTTTGTATTTTTATGTCCATTATTATTTTGAATTTTCGCGATGGCTTTGCCCATGCAAAACAAACAACAGTGGGGATTCATTGTTGATCCGAAAGTAAGAAAAAAAAGGGGAAAAATGTCGTAGTCAGAATGAAGTGCTGTATATGTACTCAAAGTGCCAGCAAATACCATCTCCTGCGATCTACATTTTCAATAATTTCTGGGGGAGGACCCCCGATAACCCCGCTTGTTTTTCACCCCTCCCTGGAATCCTAGATCCGCAGCACTGGAACAATTTACCATATCTGGAGCAAAGAACAATATGAACAAAAATGTCGGCCTTTCGGATGCACCAAAACAAGATTGCAGAGAAGGTAGGAGAGCCGTAGGCTGTGCACGAATGGCGAGACGGAGGAGCCATTACAGTATTAAGTCACTCACTATTCGCCGACAGTTTGGCTGTTTTTAGCCCCCCGACCCCCCTTGTTAACAAATCCTGGACTACACCATGTTTTTGCGTGTTTGTTGACGCATCATTATTAATTTATTATGTGATTGAAAATAGGAGATTTGGGGATATTTTTTTGGGACAACCAGAAATTGTTGCGGACACCCGATTTGATGCGGAACAACCACATTTTTTTCTTATTTCGAGCACTGGCTATTACTAGTATAGTATTATATACTATTATTGCCAATATTGGTGACGCAGGCTATTGGCAGTATTGGTAAAAATTTACCTGTCGCAATATTTTCCAACGCCTGCTTGCCAATGAATTCGACATTTCTTCATCAGTACAGCAGTATAAGTAATAGTAGTCACGCTATCATCATGATTTTAAACAAATTACATACACTTGTGACACGGTTGACGGAAAACAACGGAAAGAGCTACGGGTCATTTTTTTGGCTACCCACTGCCATCTATCGGTGAATAACGCATAATAGGCAATGTACGCTAAGCTACACTAGGGGGCGCATCAAGTGGGAGTTCGCATTCATTCAGAATAAAATTGTAATTAAATGTAATCTAGTGTCTGTGTCTGTATAACGTTTTCTAACGCTTGCTTGATAATGAAATCTATGTTAAATCATCAGCACAGTAGTGTTACTAGTAACGCCCACGAAACCACATTCCCATATCTTGTGGGCAAAGTTAGAGGACAGAATCCGGGACAGAATATGGCAAGCCGTGCATTTCCTTCAAAACTAATATCATATGGGAAATAGAATTAATGTAACTTTAAATTGAAACAATACTTTTATAAATAGAAAATACAAACAGGAATATAGTAAATGCAAGTGCTGAATAGAACAGCAGCGTTTGAATGAAAACAATTACTTCCATAAGAACGGAAAAGCACCAAGATTAAAAATGAAAACATGCGGCAGTACTTTGAATCAAAGCAACAAAACTGGAACGGATAACAACCCAGTCACGTCCCGTCCGTTAAGCCCCTCAGTCAACATAGCACGACGCACGGCCCGCCACTGAGAATTAATCAAACGAATGCGAAAATAGATTCAGTGCGTCGTTGTGGCCGGCCAACTTTATGTCAGGATTTGAGAAAGCTAGCGAGTTGAACAACGGACATGCACCGTGTTGCGTACGCGCGCTGCGCTGTACTCAGGGCGCTATACAGGCGCAATGCTTAAAAAATCCAACAATTGCACAGGTGTTGCTGCGCACGAAACGAATGGTCCGCGCATGCGCGCGCATGCACCGCGCATTCACGCACAGCCATGCGCACAGGCCAACGCACAGCCAACGCAACAGCCAACGCACAGGTCAACTTTCTGGATGAGAAGGGGATATGGTGTTGCTGAGCACCCTTACCACCTAAAGGACATTGATGTGCATATTGGTCACCATGAGAGGCAAGATTGCCGCAGAGTGAGAGCAAGCTTCAGGCCAGGGGCGAGGGCCTTCTGTATGCTTGTAAATTCTGCTGTGTGATCCTCGACCCACTCTGGGTTAGCAGCTCGTTGCAACATCTGGCGGGCATCCGCAAAGTTTTGTGAATCTGCCTGCGTCTTCGTTACGGATTCAACATAAGTAGCTGGTCATAAGGCCAAACTGTCGTCGGCCTACGATCCCAGGGTCGCGACCAGAACCTCCGTCTACCTCCTTCTCTTCTCCTTCTCCTGATGTACATGGACTGGTGAAGTGCCCAGTTCCATGAGTCTTGCTGATGTTGGAGAACCGCGATTTCGTATTGTCAGTTCGCAGGCCTGTCGGGATCCTCCATCTTCTTAGGTCGTTCTTCTAGACACGATCAAGCAGGAATCTCGCTGTCAATCACCCATGAGGCGTCGGGAGAAGTGATGATGAAGGAAGTGTGGCCGGGACCGTTACTATTAACCGCCATGGCTACACGCTGCGTACAGCTAGGAACAACGCTAGAAGAAGCTGGGCGCGCTACAGACTGCGTTCAGCACTTCGTTCAGCACACGCTCATATCGCTGCATGTTCGCGCTGGAATGCGTTAACAACACGCTAGGTAGTAGCGGCTAGCCTGTGGCGCAGGTGTCGCTGACACCTCGCGCCGATCAAGCATACACGAATACCCAACGTGTTGCGCCGCGTGGGTCTGGCGTTGTCCAGCGCGCTCTTGCGCGTGTCTGCGGCAGTCCCTTCTGGCAGTGTAACCTCATGCGTCGAGCTCGCGCGCAACAATTTTGACATGCTCAAACATCCCGACGCACACGCCAGCGAACGAGGAATGGACAACGAATGGCATGAGCGTTGGTCCAGCGCGCTCGACAGAACGAGTAAGCGAATGCTGACGTCACACCCAGCGAAGACACGCATTGGCCAAAATTTGCTGATTTTCCGAGTGCGCGGGCCGTGCGTCTCGTGTATGTGTGACTGCGGGCTTTAACAGAATACTCGTAGCTATAGCACATTGCGCCGTACTGTGATAGAAACAACGCAACTCGTGGAAGGAATAAATGAAAAGAGATTCCGGTTTTACCACTTTGGTGCGTGCAGAGCTGCAAAATTCAGCTGGCGAGCCAGCAAATTTGGAACAGGGCGGGGGGCAAGGCGAGGCAGAGAGAAGCGACCGAGGGGTAGGGGTGTGGAGGGGGAGGGCGGGGGCGGTTCCACGGTAGGGAGATTTGAAAATTCGCATGAAATGGCATTTTCTGCAACACTAAAATTCCAAGTATTAGTGGGTAACTGTATATGAGAAGTGGCATATGCTAATCCACTAACCCCCCCTCCCTCGCTTTTTTTTTATTCTCACTCCGATCCGAGTCAACGTGGACATGCGCCCCTGGCGTGTGGCCGCCGGAAGATGCTCTGAGGTACACACTGACCCATGGTGTGACCAGACCCCCCCTAGCTAGTAAA
>NW_014580231.1:11609-19325 GCF_000485595.1 Priapulus caudatus | reverse complement strand
GAGAGAGAGTGAGAAAGAGAGAGGGGCTCAGGTGTAAAGAGTTCAGTTGCGTATGGATTATACTGCCCAGTAGAGGGCGCTCATGAATCTCACTACTCTTAAAATCTCGTTTTATAGATAGAGGGACTTTACGGGTCCCAAGAGATACTAGTAACGATATACAGCGACTCTATATACAAAGACCACCAGCACTGAAGCAACATGAAAGAAATTATAACGTCAATATAAACACGTCTATTATGCGCTTACAAAATATTATTCGCTGGTTATCGACGTAAAAAAGTCTAGATTGTCAGAAGGTAACACACGGCTTGGGAATTCCTAATGGATTCTGGGAAGCGTAATTATCCCAGAGTTCATTACAGGGACAGCTAACGCCACTAGGGGGCGTATGCATACCTGTAGTAGGTCCCCAAAGTACATTTACAGTTTACAAGCTCATTATTATTAGAGCGTTCACGGTCGATTAGCATCGGGAAATTTTGTGAAACCGCTGTGGTTTACTCGCGCAAACTAAGCCAAGCGGCGAGGTGAACGAAGGAAGAAAGGAAGGCAAGAGGCAGGAAGGAAGAAGGGAGGGAGGGAGGGAGGTATATGGGATACTAAAACGAGGGAGGGAGGGAGGAAGGTATATGTGAGGCTGAAAGGAGGAAGGGAGGGAGGGAGGAAGGTATATGGGAGGCTGAAAGGAAGAAGAGAGGGAGGGAGGAGGGTATATGGGAGGCTAAAAGGAGGAAGAGCGGGAGGGAGGAAGGTATATGGGAGGCAGGAAGGAGGAAGGGAGGGAGGGAGGGAGGTATATGGGAGGCTGAAAGGAATAAGAGAGGGAGGCTGAAAGGAATAAGAGAGGGAANACCTATAATGTATAATATATAATAATATATACTATAATATATATAGAACCTTTGCTTTTACATTGACTCACGGCCTGTATAAGGTCATGGCAATGCCACTGTCCGTATACTGCAGTCTCTAATCTCACTTACCTCTACCTCTCCCCATTGTCCTCTTTTCCGATAATATCATGAGTGCTATAATATATTATGTAACACAATAGCCTCACAGGAGTGTCTATATTTATTATAACACTTCAGATTATATTTCCTCACGCACAGGCGAAGGTTCGAGCGCACTCGACATATTGCTCTAAGTTTACAAGAAGACAATTAGCGACGATCATCGAGTTATCAATCATTTAATCAATCAAATCATTAAGTCATTAAGTCATTAACACACCATAGATCGGCCATATTCATATATAATTATATTGTAGACGTTTAGTTGGCACTACCGACGTGGAATTCTGTAATATAGACTATAGAGAAAGATAAGGAAAGACAAGAGTAACGTTCACTAGTGTTTTACTACATCTATAATATAATACATGAAGTCTCAGTGCGCTAACGAATAGAAAAAGCATTACAGTGCATAGTAACCGTATCACGCAACTTACACCTTTCTCAGACTATGTCTCGACACAAGAAGCCCCGAGCAGTCGGCCGCTTCCTCCTTATATACGCCGCGCCCCAGTCCCGCGATCGCGTTTCTTCGCTTACGTCACAGATCTCCTTTAGCTCCCAACTCTGACCAACCGGCCCTCCCGAACACGGCAGAGTCCGGATTCCTACTGCTATCTCCCGCTACCTAATATGGTGGCGGGATGCGCGGTGCGCACTTGGCGTGACTCCATGGTCGATTCTGACCATGTTGTCACCACAGTCATCTATCGGTCAGCACCGTCATCTATAAGTCAGCACGTGTGCGGCCGCCTGTCCCAATCCGCAAGAACTGGAGGATTCATGACCGGCCTTCCAGCTAGCCGGCGCCATCTCGAGTCACGGCTCGCTTTGATCTCCGTGTCGACCGCTGACTCGCCCGCTCCTGTTTTATGCATTACCCCAACACCATTCTCGCATCCGCCATCACCTTCCCTGGCGTGTGGCCTTATTACTAACAAATATTACAATATTACTACACTCATATTCCACACAAACTTCAATATTCCGACTATTTTCGTATTTTCCTCAAGAAGCTCAGGAGGTTGCAAATAAAATCTATTATCAATGGAGGATTTGGCGTGATCTGTTTGCATCAGCAAACGCTTAAACCTAAATCCTAATTCTGACGCTAACCATAACCATAACCAAAACCAAAACTATAACCAAAACCATTTAACCAAAACTATAACCAAAACCGTAACCATAACCGTAACCGTAACCGTAACCGTAACCGTAACCGTAACCGTAACAAAAATCGTAACCGTAACCGTAACCGTAACCGTAACCAAAACCATGGGATGGCATGAAATGGGATGGATGGATGGATGCATGGATGGATGCATGGATAGATAGATAGTTAGATTTTGTTGGGTATTTTCCTTTCAACCAAGAGGTCACCAACTGAGTAACGCCACTGATTTCCTCGGGCAACGCCGGGTATTCCGCTAGTATATATATAAGGGGTAACACGTAGCAATAGGCACACACAGCGGGCAATAGGTACACGCAGCCAATAGGTAGGCTGAGCAAATTCATGGGAGGGCAGTGGCGAATCCAGGATTTCAAGGAGGGGGTGAGAAACAGGTGGTGGGTCTGCGGGTTCTCCCACAGAAAATTTCGAAAATGTAGATCGCAGGATATGGTATTTGAGGCACTTTTGAGTACCATGTACAACCTTCATTCTGACTACGACAATTCTCTTTTAGTAGAATCTATTTTCTTAGTTTTGCTCCAAAATCTAAGGGGGGCAGCTGCCCCCTTGCCCCCATTTCTCTCTGGGTGAGAATGCCAAATAACACACGCATAAAAACGTATTTCACAGCTACGAAGCTATTGTTCCGGCTCCTTCCGCTGTTCGTTTCTTGCTACTCCCCAGGCGCGATGCCGTTTTCCGCCGCTAGGTGTCGCCTTTGTAGCCACTGCTAGTGACAAAACGTGATGCAATTTATCCTCGCCAGGCGTCGCCCTTGACGCCACTGAAAAAGATATAAGCATAAGCTCACCAGCGGTTTACCTGCTCTGGATTTCCGTTTCGGCTTTCCATTTCCGTTTTTTTTCTGTAGCTAGTCAGGTGCAAAATTCGATCTTGAAATTCATGTATTTGCATATAATCGGAGAATCGATTTCAAACTGTTTCAAACGTTTCATGCTGTCATCTTGTTTGAGATTTTCGTTTACAATTCTACCTATCCAATTAACTGCCATTGTAATTTTCTGCTCCCGTTTTCCTTACATTACTTAGTTTGCTTACAATACTTACTTCTCTCACTCTTCTCTTTTCACACGTTGCCCCCACGATTCCCATTTAAAAAGATTACACCGCTATTTGATAGAATTCACCTTCATCCGCAAAGGTTAACCACTATTTGTAAGATTACCCATAGCGAGTTAACGTGCCAGTCACATTCGCAGCGGCACCTTTTGAGTTCGGTTCCGAGTTAGCGCCAATCCTACATCGCGAATCCGGATTGTAAATAGACCGCAATTCAATAGGAAAGTCTCAATCACGCGAGCGCTGTTCAATTGAATAGCGAGTGGGGGCAAAGGTGCTTGCTGTATATTGGATGAGTGTGTTCGACGTATAACGTTCAGCATAGAAAGCTGTCTTTCTACCTCTGGTGTATTTCCTGTCTCACATCGTACCGTATAAGTGTACTTTTTCAACTCATATATCGCAACATACATAACTAAAAACGTGTGAAATGTTTCTAGGCCAGTCATAACATATAAGGGTAATTCAATAAATAATAATACAGAACATAACAGCTCAAGATATAACAATCGAACGATGAATTCGAAATGGCAATATAAAAACAAACTTCCTTTTACTCTTTTTCTTCTACTTCTTCTTCTGCTTTATCATTATTTCTTCTCTCCTTACAATGAGTAGGGATTCTCTGGCACATATAAATGTCCCAAAATAAGTACGCATTACGCCACATAAATGGCTTAGAATGGTATGACACAACGATGACTCACACCCTGACAAGATCGACGCATATGCTAACTATTGATAACTGAGCTTTCTATGCCAAGATTTGGGAAACAATTTCCAACCAGTCTCATATGTTACCCCCACTTTTACGACACTTTCCGTTATTGCTTGAGTAGTAGCATTTGTTTGGAATAACATATATATGATATCATATATATAATATATACACCGTCCCCCGCGGAGTCATTACTCTACTTACTGTGATTATAGACAGAAGGGTCCCCGATACGATACGAAAATCGCGTTTGAACTCTAGCGAGACGTAGTGTGCACGAGCCTGCATCTGCATCGCCTTAGAAACACTCGCATTGCAATGACGCCATGATGGATGGAGGGCGCCGATTCCATGACACGAGAAATTACGAGCTGACACGACAAATTGCAGGACAAGATCAATCTCCCGTCTCTAAGACGTCCACGGGGCATGCATTTACCTTGCGTGCATAATGCAAATTAGCGCACTCTGGTCTCGCATTTTACCGCAAACAAAATCAAAAGAAGGCCTTTTCTAGAGGCTATATATATATAATTACAATATTGCACTATAGAGCACCATTCAGCCTGTTCTGATGGCATCAATGACAAATACGACAAACGCATATACGCTCTCCTACGACACTGTTTGTCATAGAAAGATTCTTCCTATGACAAATATTGGTGTATGTGTTGTGCGCATCATAGGAGTTTAGGAGCGCTATTATGAACGCAAGCAGTGAATTTTAGCTGTAAAGCGGAACGAAGTTGACTCGCCAATATTTAGCATAGAAAGAATCTTCCTATGACAAAATTAATAGTGTCATACGCGAGCGTATATGGGTATGTCGTATTTGTCATAGACGCTAGCAGAACAGGCTTCTGCATCGTGGAGATAAGCTTCAAATTCTAGTGTCACGTAGTGTAGCAAGCACCTGCTAAAAAGCTATAAAAAAAGCATCTGCACCGCTTCACTGCCTCACAACCTGCCTCGCCTACGCGGCACTTCCACCTGTACAGACATTATACACGTGCGAGCAGTGAAACGATTCAACCGAGAGCCAAAAGCTCTCAGGTGCGTCACTGAGCATCCGGCTATCATATCGGATTACATATTTATCCCTAGCCTCTATTAGTTGTAAGCTATTGGGGAAAAATCTCTGTGGGATAACTATATGCCGGATAAAATGTCAGTTAATGCGTAGAAAATAAAAGGAAATCTCTTCAGCTGTTGCTATAAGCAGAGATGACTATCCTAATTCCTTTCTCTCTTTCTCTTTCTTTCTTTCTTTGTTTCTCTCTCTCTCTCTCTCTCTCTCTCTCGCTCTCTCTTTCATCTGCCCCTTTTCTGGCCATCTCTCCACTATTTTCTCCTCTCTCACACTCTCTTATTCCTCGCTATTTTGCCATCCTTCAACCTTTGTCCTGATCGTTGAATCTACTTGTAGAGAGATAACCAACCAGGCTCCCACTTCGACATCGCTGCTATGTCGTTGAAACTTTCCCCCGAAGTTTATACGCGTCTGTGCTTGTCTTTGTGCCGACTTTACGGCACTTCGTTACTAAGCATTGTTTTTAGAGCGTCCTGTCGCGACGCTGATTGGCTGGTGATCATTGCCAATCATGCGAGGTGGCGATAATAAGTTTCTGTTGCGATACGAACGCAAAAAAAGATATATATATATATATAATTAATATTATTATAATTTATTTTTTTACAATAAATATATATATAATAATATTATTATAATTTATTTTTTTACGATAAAATATATATATAATAATATTATTATAATTTATTTTTTTAAGATAAATATTTCCCGTTGTAGATTTCCGGACTCATGTATTCGAATGCACATAACATATAACATGTAACATATTGTGTAATTCCTTGGTTCTATGGACATAGTCTGATCGTTTATATGGCTATGCAGTTATCATAAAACATCGCTGGCTGTGCCTCTCGGAAAAAGCTCCCCTGAAATCTTGTAGGGAATCTAATAGAATCTTTTTGTCTAGTAAAACGTGGTTTAGTGAAATTTCGTTTGGTGAATTTTTGTGCAGAACTGTTGGTTCTTTCAAACTCTTGGTTTAGTGAAAACCTGGTTTAGTAAAATCTTTGGTTCGTGAAAAGGTATTTAACAAGTAACATCTTCGTTTACTGAAATTTTATTGAATTAAACGAAATCCTAATTTGGGAACATCTTAATTCCGGTGAACACCTATTCAGTATAATTCGGATTCAAAAATCTCGCGGTTTGGCAAAATTTCAGTTTACTGCATTTTAAAACCTTTGTTGGGGGATACCCAAGGTAAACCACATTCTAGTTCAATAAAAACCTTTGTTCAATTAAACCAAGCTAACATAAAGTTAATTACTTTCAACTGTAATTCAGTAAGTTGGCAACTGGTTCGGTAAAATCTCTACCCACTTTCATCTTTTGTTTCCCTCGTAATGAGTGTTTTGTTACAGCCTAATATCTTTGTTCAGCGATATATTTGTTCAGGATAATTATTGTTCCCTGAAGCCTTTGTTTATTTATAACTTGATTCGGTATAACGTTGGTGCGGCGTTTCACGAGAACAGAATGAAATTCGTCAGAATGATTCACTCGCCAAACGACCGCAAAGCAAACCCAACACTAACGAACCCCCCCCCCCAGGGCGATGACGTCACAATGCGAGCACAATCACACATACGATAACAAACGTTTCCCCCCAGGGCGATGACGTCACAATGCGAGCACAATCACACAGACGATAACAAACGTTTTCCAGCGCCGATGACGTCACAATTCCAGGAAAATCATGAACATCTTCGAGTGAACTTTTAACACAACAATGACATAACGTAAGCACACGGTATAAGCTAGACCCACGCTCGCTCTCCTCTCCCCACTTTTACCCACGCTCTCAGCCTCTTCCCTCACTTGCTCTCTAGCTCTGCCACACTCTCTCCTCACAATATCAAAAAGCTGCGACACGAACGCTCGATACGTGACGGACACGTGACGGACACGTGATCTCTCTTGCGCGAGCACCTGCGTGCGTAATGTTCTGCTTGCATCTATGACAAATACGACATAGTTACGCATATATACGCTCTCTTATGACACTATTTCTCATAGGAAGATTCTTCCTATGACAAATATTGGCGAGTCAACTTCGTTCCGCTTTACAGCTAAAATTCACTGCTTGCGTTCGTAATAGCGCTTCTAAACTCCTATGATGCGCACAACACATACAACAATATTTGTCATAGGAGAGCGTATATGAGTATGTCGTATTTGTCATAGATGCTAGTAAAACAGACTGTATATTAGCTGCTCACTGATAGCAACGAGAAGGAATCACATGCATGAAAGAACACACGGAGAGAGAGAGAGAGAGAGGGGAGAAGGAAGAGGGGTATGTGGTGGAGAGAAGGGTATAGCAGGAGAGAGGGAATCATGTACATCTTGTACGAGCGGAAGATTCGGAAGATCTAATGTCACGTGATCGTGTGAAGACCGCGTGACCCTGCCTGCAATTCGAACGTTCTGGAAAGACGGTTGAGGACTCAGGGGGGGAACGTTGAGAGAGAGAGGGAGAGAAAGAGAGAGAAAGGGAGAGAGAGAGAAAGTGTGAGAGATAGAGAGATAGCGAGAGAGAAGGAGAGGGGAAGAGAGAGCGGGAGCGAGACAGCGAGAAAAGAGGGAGAGATAGATAGAGAGAGAGAGAGAGAGAGAGAGAGAGAGAGAGAGAGAGAGA
>NW_014580231.1:5045-6776 GCF_000485595.1 Priapulus caudatus | reverse complement strand
CGTGTTTGCTTGAGTGCGTGCCTTTGATGTGCGAAATCTCTGCTTATTAGCGCGTTAGCAGGAACGAGGTTAGAGTCGGTATCTTTGAGGCGGTCACACACGTCTTCACATATCAGCTTACGCGTTGGAGCATCCTTTAAAGCGAATACTGAAGCCGTACCCTTACTGAAGCCGTTACCCTTACTGAAGCCGTACCCTTACTGAAGCCGTACCCTTACTGAAGCCGTGCCTTACTGAAGCCGTACGATCGGCGGCGACGGTGACGTCACATGTTTTATAGCGTCGCCAACATATCTGTTCTGCCTCATTAATCAAACTTCAAAGCGTTTTCCCGACGTCGTCTGTAGTTGATATAATATATATATATATATGTGTGGTGTGCTGTGTGTGATGCTGTGTGTGTGCTGGGTGATATGTGTTGTCGTGTGTGTGTGTGGTTGTGTGTTTGTGTGTGTGTGTGTGTGTGTGTGTGTGGGCGTGCCGTGTACGTGTTGTGTGTTTGTGTTGTGTGTGTGTGTGTGTGTGGTGTGTGTGTGTGTGTTGTTGTGTGTGGGTTTGTTACGTGTGTGATGTGTGTGTGTGTCGCGCGCGCCGCGTGTGTGTTGTGCGTGTGCTTGTGCGTGTGCGTGTGTGTGTGTGTGTGTGCAGTGCGTTGATCGTGTGTGTGTGTGTGTGTGTGTGTGTGTGTGTGTGTGTGTGTGTGTGTGTGTATGTAGAATGCGAGAGAGAGGGAGAGCGGGGGAGAAAGAGAGGGAGAGAGCGAGACATAGTGAAATAGAGCGGGGCTGAGGTGTGTGAGAGGGAAAGAGAGATATGGAAAGAAAGAAATTAAGCATTTAATATGTAGAGGGGTTAACCTAGCATCGATTTACGTGATAGGATTCTGTCAGTAGCCCTCTCTTACGTTTTGGTGACGCATGCGCTATATATCACCAAAAGAGTTATATTTTATGATGAATATGCATTTAATATGGTTAGGGGGTATCTCAACATAGATTTATGTAATAAATTGTTATCAGTAGACCTGGCTTTATAATTAGTAGAGCGTCCTAGCCTGTATGGTGCAAAACTCCAACTTTATCCCCTGTCGTCCTTCCCATTGCCTCCAAGGTCAATCGCTCAGCTTCCTTCTTCTTTACCGCCCCAAGCTATCTTCCCTGCCGCCTTTCTTCAGTACACCACCCCTCTCTCACTCAGCAAGCTATATTATGTATTGTGTAGTATTCTGTTTTCTCTCCCAATTACATAGCCCCATGTTCGACTTTCATGTCCTCGGGAAAGATTAGGCCGGTCGTACAGACATTACTTACATTGTGCTGATTGGTCAACACGCCAGGGTCTCCTCTCACGCTCGTGTGGGACATGTGGCGCAATGAGGACCCGAGCAATATTTTAGCCGCTTGGTGGTGCTGCAATCAACTCTGCGGTTAAACATAAGTCGCTGTTCGCTTGTTGAACTCACTTTGTCCGTACTCCTTGCAGAAATGTTTTTCTTAGTCCGTAAAGACATGTGGGTAATGTGTGAGTGTTCTCTCTCACTGTCCCTTTCTCTCTGCCCCGCTCTCTCTCTCTGTCTTTCTCTTTCTCTCCTTTAAATCGAGGCGAATGAAGGCGACGAAGTCATTTGGGTCACAGTTTTACACACACACACACACACACACACACACACACACACACACACACACACACACACACACACACACACACACACACACACACACACACACACAC
>NW_014580231.1:0-917 GCF_000485595.1 Priapulus caudatus | reverse complement strand
GAGAGAGAGAGAGAGAGAGAGAGAGAGAGAGAGAGAGAGAGAGGGGGGAGAGAGAGAGAAGAGAGAGATAGGAGAGAGAGAGATGGAGTGCATACATGTATAGGGAGGGGGAGACGGAGAGTTAGTAGCAGCAGTACTACCAGCAGGGTATGCTACCTAACCCTAACCCTAATCCTAACCCTAACCATAATCCTAACCCTAACCCTAACCCTAACCCTAACCCTAACACTAACCCTAACCCTATGAGTAAAGTAGGGCGAAGATTCCACACATGGATGGATAGATAGAGAGAGAAAGATGCCAAGGATGCACATACGCATAGTTCCACGCTGTTCTTATGCTGAGCCACGAACGAACGAAGGAGCAGCGAGCGGGGAGAGTGTTTTTCGTGTTGAGTGTTTGCATTTCGCGTGTAGTGGTACTATGCTGAGTGAATGGGTACGCACGCTGGCAGCATTATTGGCTTACATGCGTAGAATAACTATTCTCTCCCGGGCGTGGAATAAATCCGAGATTTGTCACCTCTCTTTCCTTTGCCCGTCTCATCGTTCGGATTCTTTCCTTCTCTTTCACCTCAAGGTTTCTTTGCCTGTTCTCCTCCTTTACCTCATCTCCTTCTCCATTCTTCTATCCTATTTTTCCCTTTTTCCCATTATCCTTTCCTAGTACCTCCCTTTTTCCTATTCCCCTACTCTACTCCTTTCCCTTTCCCAATTCTTCTACCCTACTTTTCACTTTTTTCAATTTTCCCATCCCACTCCCTCCTCCTTTCCTATTCTTCTCCCAGCTCCATCCTCCTCCTCCCCATGCTCCCCCATTCTCCTCCTCCCCTCCTCCCCTCCTCCTCCTCCCCCTCATCCTCCTCATTCTCCTCATGCTCCCCCATTCTCCTTCTCTCCTCCTCCCCTCCTCCTCCT
>NW_014580230.1:41935-42355 GCF_000485595.1 Priapulus caudatus | reverse complement strand
GGCCGTAATGTTGCAACAACTTTCGCGTCGTAATGTTGCAACAACTTTGCGTCGTAACCTTGCAACAACTTTCGGGTCCTAACGTTGCGACAACTTTCGGGCCGTAATGTTGCGACAACTTTCGGGTCGTAACATTGCAACAACTTTCGCGTCGTAACGTTGCAACAACTTTTGTGTCGTAACGTTGCAACAACTTACGCATCGTAACGTTGCAACAACTTTCATTCGTAATGTTGCAACAACTTTCTGGTCGTAACGTTGCAACAACTTTTGGGTCGTAACGTTGCAACAACTTTTGGGTCGTAACATTGCGACAACTTTCGGGCCGTAATGTTGCGACAACCTTCGGGTTGTAACATTGCAACAACTTTCGCGTCGTAACGTTGCAACAACTTTTGTGTCGTAACGTTGCAACAACTT
>NW_014580230.1:40239-40773 GCF_000485595.1 Priapulus caudatus | reverse complement strand
CGTAATGTTGCGACAACTTTCGGGTCGTAACATTGCAACAACTTTCGCGTCGTAACGTTGCAACAACTTTCGTGTCGTAATGTAGCGACAACTTTCACGTCGTAACCTTGCGAAAACTTTCGGGTTGTAACGTTGCGACAACTTTTGCGTCTTAATGTTGCAACAACTTTTGCGTTGTAACGTTGCAACAACTTTCGTGTCGTAACGTTGCGACAACTTTCGGGTCGTAACGTTGCGACCACTTTCGGGCCGTAATGTTGCGACAACTTTCGGGTCGTAACATTGCAACAACTTTTGCGTCGTAACGTTGCAACAACTTTCGTGTCGTAATGTAGCGACAACTTTCACGTCGTAATTAACCTTGCGACAACTTTCGGGTTGCAACGTTGCGACAACTTTTGGGTCGCAACGTTGCGACAACTTTCGGGCCGTAATGTTGCGACAACTTTCGGGTCGTAACATTGCAACAACTTTCGCGTCGTAACGTTGCAACAACTTTCGTGTCGTAATGTAGCGACAACTTTCACGTCGTAA
>NW_014580230.1:37101-37949 GCF_000485595.1 Priapulus caudatus | reverse complement strand
GCGACAACTTTCACGTCGTAACGTTGCGACAATTTTCGCGTCGTAATGTTGTGACAACTTTCGTGTCGTAACGTTGCGACAACTTTCGCGTCGTAACGTTGCGACAACTTTCGGGCCGTAATGTTGCAACAACTCTCGGGTTGTAACATTGCAACAACTTTCGCGTCGTAACGTTGCAACAACTTTTGTGTCGTAACGTTGCAACAACTTACGCATCGTAACGTTGCAAGAACTTTCGCGTCGTAACGTTGCAACAACTTTCTGGTCGTAACGTTGCAACAACTTTTGGGTCGTAACGTTGCAACAACTTTCGCGTCGTAACGTTGCAACAACTTTCGGGTCGTAATGTTGCAACAACTTTCGTGTCGTAATGTAGCGACAACTTTCACGTCGTAACCTTGCGACAACTTTCGGGTCGTAACGTTGCGACAACTTTCGGGTCGCAACGTTGCGACAACTTTCACGTCGTAACGTTGCGACAACTTTCGCGTCGTAATGTTGCGACAACTTTCGTGTCGTAACGTTGCGACAACTTTCGGGTCGTAACGTTGCGACAACTTTCGGGCCGTAATGTTGCAACAACTTTCGCGTCGTAACGTTGCGACAACTTTTGAGTCGTAACGTTGCGACAACTTTCATGTCGTAACGTTGCAACAATTTGTCGTCGTAACGTTGCGACAACTTTCGGGTCGTAACATTGCAACAACTTTCGCGTCGTGACGTTGCAACAACTTTCGCGCTGTGTTGCAACAACTTTCGCATCGTAACATTGCAACAACTTTCGCGTCGTAACGTTGCAACAACTTTCGGGTCGCAACGTTGCGACAACTTTCACGTCGTAACGTTGC
>NW_014580230.1:32022-35872 GCF_000485595.1 Priapulus caudatus | reverse complement strand
TTGCGACAACTTTCACGTCGTAACGTTGAGACAACTTTCGCATCGTAATGTTGCGACAACTTTCGCATCGTAATGTTGCGACAACTTTCGTGTCGTAACGTTGCGACAACTTTCGGGTCGTAACGTTGCGACAACTTTCGGGCCGTAATGTTGCGACAACTTTCGCGTCGTAACATTGCAACAACTTTCGAGTGGTAACCTTGCAACAACTTTTGGGTCGTAACGTTGCAACAACTTTCGAATCGCAACGTTGCAACAACTTTCGGGTCGTAACGTTGCAACAACTTTCGTGTTGTAACGTAGCGACAACTTTCACGTCGTAACGTTGCAACAACTTTCGCGTCGTAACTTTGCGACAACTTTCGGGTCGTAACGTTGCAACAACTTTCGGGTCGTAACGTTGCAACAACTTTCGTGTCGTAATGTAGCGACAACTTTCACTTCGTAACGTTGCAACAACTTTCGCGTCGTAACGTTGCGACAACTTTCGGGTCGTAACATTGCAACAACTTTCGCGTCGTAACGTTGCAACAACTTTTGTGTCGTAGCGTTGCAACAACTTTCGCATCGTAACGTTGCAACAACTTTCGCGTCGTAACATTGCAACAACTTTCTGGTTGTAACGTTGCAACAACTTTTGGGTCGTAACGTTGCGACAACTTTCGTGTCGTAGCGTTGCGACAACTTTTGTGTCGTATAGTAGCGACAACTTTCGCTTCGTAACGTTGCAACAACTTTCGCGTCGTAACTTTGCGACAACTTTCGGGTCGTAACGTTGCAACAACTTTCGGGTCGTAACGTTGCAACAACTTTCGCACCGTGATGCAACAACTTTCGTGTCGTAATGTAGCGACAACTTTCACTTCGTAACGTTGCAACAACTTTCGCGTCGTAACGTTGCAACAACTTTCGCGTCGTAACTTTGCGACAACTTTCGGGTCGTAACGTTGCAACAACTTTCGGGTCGTAACGTTGCAACAACTTTCGCGCCGTGTTGCAACAACTTTCGCATCGTAACGTTGCAACAACTTTCACTTCGTAACGTTGCAACAACTTTCGCGTCGTAACGTTGCAACAACTTTTGCGTCGTAACTTTGCGACAACTTTCGGGTCGTAACGTTGCAACAACTTTTGGGTCGTAACGTTGCGACAACTTTCGTGTCGTAACGTTGCGGCAACTTTTGTGTCGTAACGTAGCGACAACTTTCGCTTCGTAACATTGCAACAACTTTCGCGTCGTAACTTTGCGACAACTTTCGGGTCATAACGTTGCAACAACTTTCGGGTCGTAACGTTGCAACAACTTTCGCGCCGTGATGCAACAACTTTCGCGTCGTAACTTTGCGACAACTTTCGGGTCGTAACATTGCAACAACTTTCGGGTCGTAACGTTGCAACAACTTTCGCGCCGTGTTGCAACAACTTTCGCATCGTAACGTTGCGACAACTTTCGCGTCATAACGTTGCGACAACTTTCGCGTTGTAACGTTACAACAACATTCGCGTCGTAACGTTGCGACAACTTTCGGGTCATAACGTTGCAACAACTTTCGGGTCGTAACGTTGCAACAACTTTCGCGCCGTGTTGCAACAACTTTCGCGTCGTAACTTTGCGACAACTTTCGGGTCGTAACGTTGCAACAACTTTCGGGTCGTAACGTTGNCCTCCTTCTTCTCCTCCTTTCTTTTCGTCTCTTCTTCTTTCTCTCTTCCTTTTTTTCTCTTCTTCCTTTCTCCCTTTCCTTTTGTTTCCTTCTTCCTCCTTTGCTCTTCCTTCCCTTTTTTCGCCGTCGCTTTTTGTCCGTTTTCCTTTCTCTTCTGTCTTTGTTTTCTTCGTTTCTTTCCTTTTCCCCTTCTTCTTCCCTTTTCTCGCCTCTTTTGCTCATTCCTTTTTTTTTTTTTTTTTTTTTGCTTCTTCTTTGGTCTCTTCTTTTCATGGTCGTAATTTGGCCAAACAATTTCGCGTCGTAACGTCGTGACAACTTTCAGGTCATAACGTTTGTAAACAAACTTTCGCGGTCGTAACGTTGGAAAACCTTTCGGTCGTACGTTGCGACAACTTTCTCGTCGTAACCTTGGCCAACAACGTTTTGAGTCGTAACGTTGCAACAAACTTTCGCCGGTCGTTAATGTTGCAACAACTCTTCGCGTCGTAACAGTTCAACAACTTCTCGTTGTTTTTTTCTTATAACATTGCAACAACTTCGCGGTCGTTAACCGTTGCAAACAAATTTTGCCGTCGTAAGTTGCGACAACTGTTCGCCGTTGTAAACTTTTGCAACAACTTTCGCGTCGTAACGTTGCCCAACAACTTGCGTCATAACGTTGCCGACAACTTTTCGGTGTAACTGTTGCACAACTTTCGCCGCCGGAACGTTGCAACCCAACTTCGCGTGTAACGTTGCCAACAACTTTTGTTGTCGTAACGGTTGTAAAACTTTTGATCGTAACGTTCAACAAGTATTGCGGTCGTAACGTTGCGACAACTGTTCAGGTACCGACATGTTGCCAACAACTTTCCGCATCGCTAACGTTGCAACAACTTTCGCAGTCGTAACGTTGCAACAACTTTTCGGGGTCGCCTAACGTTGCAACAACTTTTCGCGTTCGTAACGTGATGTGACAACTTTCAGGTCGTAACGCTTGGTAACAACTTTTGGGTCGTAGATGTTGGAACACTTTTGGGTCGTAACGTTGCGACAATTTCGCGTCGTAAACGTTGCCAACAACTTTTGGATCGTAACATTGCCGACAACTTTCGGGTTCGTACGTTGCGAAAAACTTTTCGCCGTCGTAAACGTTGCAACAGTTTTGGCGTCGTAACATTGCGAGAACTTTCGCGTCGTAACGTTGCGACAACTTTTGATCGTAACGTTGCCAACAACTTTCGCGAGTAACGTTGCCAACACCTTGCGCGTCGTAACGTTCGCAAACAACTTTTGTGTCGTAACGTTTGCAAGGCACTTGCGCATCGTAACGTTGCCAAAACTTTTCGCGGTCGTAATGTTGCCAACAACTTTTGCCATCGTAACGTTGCAAACAAGCTTTTGCCGTTGTAACGTTGCGCATACTTTCAGGTGTAATGTGGCCAAACAACTTTCGCCGGTTCGTACGTCGTTGACAAAATTCAGGTCATAACGTTGTAACACTTTCGGGTCGTAACGGTTGGAACAACTTTCGGGTCGTAACGTTGCGACAACTTTCGCGTCGTAACGTTGCCCGACAACTTTTCGGGTTTCGTAACGTTGCAAAACTTTTCGGTCGCTACGTTGCGACAACTCTTGGTTGTAAGTTGAACGACTTTCGCGCCTTGTTAACGTTTGCAACAACTTTTCTCGTCGTAAACCTTGCCAACAACTTTTTGAGTCGGTAAACGTTGCCAACCAACTTCGGGTTGTATGTTGCAAACAACATTTCCGCGTCGTAAACGTTGCCCAACAAACTTCTCTCGGTTGTAAACACGTAACGTTGCAACAACTTTCGCGTCATAACGTTGCGACAACTTTTGGGTCGTAACGTTGCAACAACTTTCGCGCCGTAACGTTGCAACAACCTTCGCGTCGTAACGTTGCAACAACTTTTGTGTCGTAACGTTGCAACAACTTTCGCGCCGTAACGTTGCAACAACCTTCGCGTCGTAACGTTGCAACAACTTTTGTGTCGTAACGTTGCAACAACTTTCGCATCGTAACGTTGCAACAACTTTCGCGTCGTAACGTTGCAACAACTTTCTGGTTGTAGCGTTGCAACAACTTTTGGGTCGTAACGTTGCGACAACTTTCGTGTCGTAACGTTGCAACAACTTTCGCGCCGTAACGTTGCAACAACCTTCGCGTCGTAACGTTGCAAC
>NW_014580230.1:30117-31131 GCF_000485595.1 Priapulus caudatus | reverse complement strand
ACGTTGCAACAACTTTCGGGCCGTAATGTTGCAACAACTTTCGCATCGCAACGTTGCAACAACTTTCGCATCGTAACGTTGCAACAACTTTCGCGTCGTAACATTGCAACAACTTTCTGGTTGTAACGTTGCAACAACTTTTGGGTCGTAACGTTGCGACAACTTTCGTGTCGTAACGTTGCGACAACTTTTGTGTCGTAACGTAGCGACAACTTTCGCTTCGTAACGTTGCAACAACTTTCGCGTCGTAACGTTGCAACAACTTTTGCGTCGTAACTTTGCGACAACTTTCGGGTCATACCGTTGCAACAACTTTCGGGTCGTAACGTTGCAACAACTTTCGCATCGTAACGTTGCNTTGCGACAACTTTCGGGTCGTAACGTTGCGACAAATTTCGGGTCGCAACGTTGCGACAACTTTCACGTCGTAACATTGCGACAACTTTCGCGCCGTAACGTTGCGACAACTTTCGCGTCGTAACGTTGCGACAACTTTCGTGTCGTAACGTTGCAACAACTTTCGTGTCGTAACGTTGCAACAACTTTCGCATCGTAACATTGTAACAACTTTCGAGTCGTAACCTTGCAACAACTTTCGCGTCGTACTGTTGCAACAACTTTTGTGTCGTAACGTTGCGACAACTCGCGTCGTAATGTTGCAACAAACTTTCGGGCCGTAATGTTGCGANCGCCATGTTGCAACAACTTTCGCATCGTAACGTTGCAACAACTTTGCGTCGTAACGTTGCAACAACTTTCGCGTCGTAACGTTGCAACAACTTTCGCAGCGTAACGTTGCAACAACTTTCGCGTCGTAACGTTGCAACAACTTTCGCGCCATGTTGCAACAACTTTCGCATCGTAACGTTGCAACAACTTTGCATCGTAACGTTGCAACAACTTTCGCGTCGTAACTTTGCGACAACTTTCGTGTCATAACGTTGCAACAACTTTTGCATCGTAACGTTGCAACAACTTTCGCATCGTAACATTGTAACAACTTTCGAGTCGTAA
>NW_014580230.1:28144-28374 GCF_000485595.1 Priapulus caudatus | reverse complement strand
GTTGCGACAACTTTCGCGTCATAACGTTGCAACAACTTTCGCGTCGTAACGTTGCAACAACTTGCATCGTAACGTTGCAACAACTTTTGCATCGTAACGTTGCGACAACTTTCACGTCGTAACCTTGCGACAACTTTCACGTCGTAACCTTGCGACAACTTTCGGGTCGTAACGTTGCGACAACTTTCGGGTCGCAACGTTGCGACAACTTCCGCGTTGTAACGTTGCGA
>NW_014580230.1:26015-26392 GCF_000485595.1 Priapulus caudatus | reverse complement strand
GTAACGTTGCGACAACTTTCAGGTCGTAACGTTGCGACAACTTTCGCGTCGTAACGTTGCGACAACTTTCGCGTCATAACGTTGCAACAACTTTCGCGTCGTAACGTTGCAACAACTTTCGCATCATAACATTGCAACAACTTTCGAGTGGTAACCTTGCAAGAACTTTCGGGTCGTAACGTTGCAACAACTTTCGCGTCGTCGAAAGTTGTCGCAACGTTACGACGTGAAAGTTGTCGCAACGTTAATGTCGTAACATTGCGACAACTTTCGGGTTGTAACGTTGCGACAACTTTCACGTCGTAACGTTGCGACAACTTTCGCGTCATAACGTTGCAACAACTTTCGCGTCGTAACGTTGCAACAACTTTCGCATC
>NW_014580230.1:21184-21503 GCF_000485595.1 Priapulus caudatus | reverse complement strand
ACGTTGCGACAACTCTCACGTCGTAACGTTGAGTCAACTTTCGCATCGTAATGTTGCGACAACTTTTGTGTCGTAACGTTGCGACAACTTTCGGATCATAACGTTGCGACAACTTTCGAGCCGTAACGTTGCCACAACTTTTGCGTCGTAACGTTGCAACAACTTTAGCGTCGTAACGTTGCGACAACTTTCGGGTTGTAACGTTGCAACAACTTTCTGGTCGTAACCTTGCGACAACTTTCGGGTCGTAACGTTGCGACAACTTTCGGGTTGCAACGTTGCAACAACTTTCGCGTCGTAACGTTGCGACAACTTTCGC
>NW_014580230.1:19029-19678 GCF_000485595.1 Priapulus caudatus | reverse complement strand
GTAACCTTGCGACAACTTTCGGGTCGTAACGTTGCGACAACTTTCGGGTTGCAACGTTGCGACAACTTTCACGTCGTCACGTTGCGACAACTTTCGTGTCGTAACGTTGCGACAACTTTCGGGTCGTAACGTTGCGACAACTTTCGGGCCGTAATGTTGCGACAACTTTCGCGTCGTAATGTTGCGACAACTTTTGGGTCGTAATGTTGCGACAACTTTCGGGTCGTAACGTTGCGACAACTTTCACGTCGTAACGTTCCGACAACTTTCGTGTCGTAACGTTGCGACAACTTTCGGGTCGTAACGTTGCGACAACTTTTGGGCTGTAATGTTGGGACAACTTTCGNAACTTTCGCGTCGTAACGTTGCAACAACTTTAGCGTCGTAACGTAGCGACAACTTTCGGGTCGTAACGTTGCAACAACTTTCGGGCCGTAATGTTGCGACAACTTTCGGGTCGTAACATTGCAACAACTTTTGCGTCGTAACGTTGCAACAACTTTTGTGTCGTAACGTTGCGACAACTTTCACGTCGTAACGTTGAGACAACTTTCGCATCGTAATGTTGCGACAACTTTCGTGTCGTAACGTTGCGACAACTTTCGGGTCGTAACGTTGCGACAACTTTCGGGCCGTAATGTTGCGACAA
>NW_014580230.1:13989-14407 GCF_000485595.1 Priapulus caudatus | reverse complement strand
GTCGTCGTAACGTTGCGAGAACTTTCGGGTCGTAACATTGCAACAACTTTCGCGCCGTGACGTTGCAACAACTTTCGCGCCGTGTTGCAACATTTTTCGCATCGTAACGTTGCAACAACTTTGCGTCGTAACGTTGCAACAACTTTCACGTCGTAACGTTGCGACAACTTTCGGGTCGTAACATTGCAACAACTTTCGCGCCGTGACGTTGCAACAACTTTCGCGTCGTGATATTGCAACAACTTTCGCGTCGTAACCTTGCAACAACTTTCGCGTCGTAACGTTGCAACAACTTTTGCGTCGTAACGTTGCGACAACTCTCGGTCGTAACGTTACAACAACTTTCGCGTCGTAACGTTGCAACAACTTTTGCGTCGTAACGTTGCGACAACTTTTGCTTCGTTACGTTGCGACAACT
>NW_014580230.1:0-9678 GCF_000485595.1 Priapulus caudatus | reverse complement strand
GGGCTGTAATGTTGCGACAACTTTCGGGTTGTAACGTTGCAACAACTTTCGCGTCGTAACGTTGCAACAACTTTTGCGTCGTAACGTTGCGACAACTTTTGCTTCGTTACGTTGCGACAACTTTCGCGTCGTAATGTTGCAACAACTTTGCATCGTATCGTTGCAACAACTTTCGCGTCGTAACGTTGCAACAACTTTCGCATCGTAACGTTGCAACAACTTTCGCGTCGTAACGTTGCAACAACTTTCGCGTCGTAACGTTGCAACAACTTTCGCGCCGTGTTGCAACAACTTTCGCATCGTAACGTTGCAACAACTTTGCGTCGTAACGTTGCAACAACTTTCGCGTCGTAACGTTGCGACAACTTTTGGGTCGTAACGTTGCGACAACTTTCACGTCGTAACGTTGCAACAACTTTGTCGTCGTAACGTTGCGACAACTTTCGGGTCGTAACATTGCAACAACTTTCGCGCCGTGACGTTGCAACAACTTTCGCGCCGTGTTGCAACAACTTTCGCATCGTAACGTTGCCAAAAACTTTGCCGTCGTAACGGGTGCCAACAACTGTTGCGTCGTAACGTTGCGAGACAACTTTTGGGTCGGTAAACGTTGACACAACTTTCCCAGCGCTCGTAAACGTTGGCAACAACTTTCGGGTCCGTAACATATGCCAACAACTTTCGGCGCGCGCGTGTTGACGTTGCAAAAAATTCGCGTCCGGGAGCCGTGATATTGCAAACAACTTTTCGTGTCGTAACTTGCCAACAACTTATCGCGTCGTAACATTGCACAACAACATTTTGCGTGCGTAACGTCTGCAACACTTCTCGGGTCATAACATTGCGCAACGTTCGCATCGTAACGTTGCGACAACTTTTGCAGCGTTCGTAAAGGTGCTGCGGACAAACTTTCGGGTCGCTAACGTCGGTGCGACACTTCGTGGTCGGATAACGTTGCCAGACAACGTGTGCGTCGTAACATTGCTTACAACTTTCCACGTCGTAACGTTGAGCACCACCTTTTCGCCCATCCAGTAACTGGGTTTGCGACAACTTGTTGTTCGATAACGTCGTGCCGACAACCTTTCGCGATCAAACGTTGCGACAACTTCTGGGGCGTAATTGTTGCCGACGAACTTCGGGTCGAACATTGCAACATACTTTCGCGTCGTAACGTCTGCAACAACTTTTGTGTCGTAATCGTCTGCGACACACTTTCACGTCGTAACGTTGAGACAACTTTCGCATCGTAATGCTGCGAACAACTTTCGTCTGTCGTACACGTTGCGCACAATACCTTTCGGTCGCTCAATCACTTTCGACCAACCTTTTCGGGCCGTAATGTTCTGCCGCAACTTTCGGAGTGCTAACATTGCCATACAACCCTTTCGCAGTCGATTAAACGTTGCCAACAAACTTTGGTGTAGTAAAACGTTGCAACACTACTCTTCGCTATCGTAACGTTGCCAACAACTTTCGCAGTCACCGTAACGTTGCAAAACAAGTTTCTGGTTGTGTAAGCGTTCTGCACAACTTGTTTGGGCTCGTAACGTTGGCGACAACTTTCGTGTCGCTAACCGTTGCGACGATCCCCCCGGGTAGCCCCCCCCCCCCCCCCCCCGCCCCCCGGCCCCCCGCCCCCCCCCTTCGGGCCGTAATGTCCGACCAACGGTTGTTCGCGGTCGTCACATATGCAACGCAACTTTCGTGTCGTAACCCCCCCCCCCGCCCCCTCCCACCCCCCTCTGCAACGACTTTCTTGAGTCGTACGTTGCGACCACTTTCACGGTTTCGTAAACGTTTGCACACAACTTTTTCGTCGATAAGCGTTGCTGAACAACTTCGGGTAGTTACATTGCAACAACTTTCGCGTCGGGACGTTGACAACAACTTTCGCGCTGTGTTGCCAACAAGCTTTCGCATCGTAACCATTGCAACAACTTTGCGTCGTAACCGATTGCCGACAACTTTCGGCGTGCGTAACGGTTGCGACAGCTTTGTGGGCGTTAACGTATTGCGACAACTTTCACGTTCCGTAACGTTTGAGACAACCTTCGCCATCGTAATGTCGACAAATTTCGTGCTCGTAACGTTGCGACAACTTCGCGGTCAGGCCAACGCGTTGCGACAACTTTCGGGCCGCTAATGTTGCGACAAACCTTTCGCGATCGTAATGGTTGCAAACAGACTTTTGCGTCTGTAAACCTATGCCAAAACTTTCGCCGTCGTAACGTTGCAACAACGTTTCGCCGGTCGGTACCGTTGCAACAACTTTCGTAGTTCGGTAATGGTAGCCGGACAAACTTTCACTGTCGTAACGTTGCAGACAACCTTTCAGCGTCCGTAACGTTGCAACAACGTTTCGCGTCCGTAACTTTGCGATACAACTTTCGCGGTCGTAACGTTGCAACAAGCTTCGGAGTCGTAACGTGCAACAGCTTTTTCGCGCCGTTGTTGCAACAAACTTACTCGCGTCGTAACTTTTGCGACAATTTTCGAGGTCGTAAACGTTGCAACAACTTTCGGTGAACGTTGCAAACAAACTTTCGGGTCGCTACACGTTGCAACAAACTTTTTCGGGTCGAACGTTGCAAAACTATCCGCGGGTCGTAACGTTGCAACAACCTTGTCGCGCCGTGTGTGGGCAACAACTTACGCACTCGTAACGTCTGCAACAACTGCGTCCGCGTAACGTTGCCAACAACTTATCGCCATCGTAGTCATGCAACACATTTCGCCGTCATATCCGTTCAACAACTTTGCGTACGTAACGGGCGACAACTCTATCGGAGTCGACTAACGTTGCACACCAACTTTCAGCGCTGCGTAATGGTTGCAGACAACTTTCGCGTTGTAATCATTGCAACAACTTTTTGCGGTCGTAACCTTGCAAACCCAACTTTGCGTGTAACCGTTTGCAACAGCTTCCTACGGGTTGTACGTTTGCCAAACAACTTTCGTGGTCGTAATGCAGCCGACAACTTTCACTTCGTAACGTTGCAACGTGCAACAACTTTCGCCGTCGTACACGTTTGCGACGTCTACGACACGAAAGTACTGATCAGCAACACCTTACGATCGCGGAAAGTTGTCTAACGTTACGGACGTGAAAGTTGTCGCAATTATACGACAAAGTTGTTTATGTACCGACCCGAGCTTAATTGACCCCCTAACTAAAGCTTGGTTTACGACCTCGACACTTCCTTGCGTCGTAATGTTGCCGACAACTTTCCTGTTCGTAACGTTGCAAAACTTCGTTCGCGCCGTAATGTTGCAACAACTTTCGCGTCGTATATTGCAAACAGACCTTCCTTGCGTCGTAACCTTTGCAAGCAACCTTTCGGCGCGTAACGTTGCACAACTGTCTCGGAGTTGTAACGGTTGCCAACAAACTTCTCGCTGTCGTAGATGTAGCTAAACTTTCACTTCGTAAACGTTGCAACGTTGCAACAACTTTCACGCGTCGTAACACGGTTGCGACAACTCTGCGTCGTATTGTTTGCGACAACTTTGCTCGTTACGCTTGCGAACAACTTTTTCGCCGTTCGTAATGTGATGCAACACAACTTTCGGCATTCGTATCGACCTGGCAACAACTTTTCGGCGTAACGTCCTGCAGACAACTTCGCATTCGCTACACGTCCCGTGACGGCCTCTGGCGCGCCGAGCGTATGCAACACTTCCGCGTTCGTAAGTCTGCCCAACAACTTTCGCATCGTAACGTTGCGAGCAACTTTTGGGTCGTAAGCGTTGCCGACTCAACTTTCACGTGCGTAACGTTGCGCGAACAACTTTGTTCGTCGTAACGCTTGCCGCAACTTTCGGCGTCGCTAACATGCAACAACTTTCGCGTATGTCGATCGTCCTGCCCAACAACCCTTTTCTCGGCGCTGTGTTTGCAAGACACGTCTTCGCATCGTAACGTCTGCAAAACTTTGGTCGGTAACGTTTGCAAACAAACTCTTCCAGCCGTCACATAACGTCGACACACCTTTTGCGGTCGTAACGTTGTTACGGACAACTTGTGGCTACCTCGTAAAACTATAGAGCACAACTTCGCAACGTATGGTTTGCGACAGCTTTCGTGTCCAGTAACGTGTGCGACAACTTTCGGGTCGTAACGTTGCCGACAACTTCTCGGGCCGTATGTTGCGACACTTTTCGGCGGCGTAACATTGAACAACTTTCGCGTCGTATACGTTAGCAACCAACTGTTTGTGGTCGTCAACGTTGCAACAACTTTTCGCCATCGTTAACGTATTGCACTCTACACACTTCTCGCGTCCCCGCTAACATTGGCAACCAACTTTCTGGTTGGGGAGCGTTGCCACCAACTTTTGGGGTTAGTAAGCTGTTGCCCGACAACTTTTCGCTTGTCGTAACGGTTGTGCGGCACAACTTTTGTGTCCGTAACCGTAGACGACAACTTTCGCCCGTTCGTAAACGTTGCAAACTTCGCGTACGCTAACGTGCAACAACTTTCCCGTCGTAACTTTTGCGACAACTGCGGTCGCTAACGTTGCACAACCTTTCGCATCGATGACGTTGCAACAGACTATTGCGTCGCTTAACTTGCACAACTTTTCGCATCGTAACGTTGCCCGACAACTTTCGGGTCTCGTAACGTTTTCAACAACTTTAGCGCTTTCGTAACCCCGTCAGCCGACAACTCTTTGGGTCGTAACTCGTGTCTCGACAACAACCTTTCGCCGCCGTAATGTAATGCAACCAAACTGTTCGCGTCGTATATTGCAACAACCTTTGTGCGTTCGTAACCTGCAAGCAACTTTCGCGTCGTAACGTTGCAACCAACTTTCGGGTCGTAATGTTTGCAACAACTTTCGGTGTCGTTATGCTCCTGTAGCTGACAACTTTCTACTTCCCCGTAATGATTGCAACAACTGTTCTCGCGTTACGTAACGTATGCAACAACTTTTCGCATCGTAACGTTGCACACAACATTTTCAGCGTCGTAACGGTTGCGACACACTGTTTTGCCTTCGTTTTACGATTCATGCGACACATTTTGTTGTCGTATGCTTGCAACAACTTTTGGCCATCGGATGTTTGCAACAACTTTCGCCGTCGTAACGTTGCAAAAACTTTCCGCATCCGTAACGTTGCAACAACTTCGCGTCCTGTAACGTTGCACACAGCTTTTGGTGGTCGTAACGTTGCAACAACTTTCGCGCTGTGTTGCAACAACTTGTGTCGCCGCATACGTAACGTTCGGCAACAACTTTTGACGTCGTAACGTTTGCAACAACTTTCCACGTTAGCGTAACGTCTGCAACAACTTTGTCGTCGTAACGTTTGCGACGAACTTTTCGGCGTCGTAACTTGCCCAACAACTTCGGCGTCGTGACGACTTGCAACAACTTCGCCGCTGCTGTTGCAACAACATTTCGGCATCGTAACGTGCAACAAACTTTGCGTCGGATAACGTTGGTCAACAACTTTCGCGTCGTAACGTTTGCCGACAACCTTTTGCGCGTCGTAACGTTTGCGAGACAACTTTCACGTGTAACGTTGCACAACTTTTGCGGGATCGCTTAACATTGCAACAACTTTTGCGCCGGTGACGTTTGCGACAACTTCGGCGGCTCGCTGTATTTGCAACAACTTTCGCGTCGTAAACCTTGCAGACAACGTGCTTTCGCGTGCGTAACTTGCACACAACTTTTCGCGTCGTAAACGTTGCAACAACCTTTCCGCGGTCAGAACATTGCCCGACAAGCGTTCCGCACTCATAGCGTGCGACAACTTTTGCGTCCGTAAGGTTTGCGACAACGTTCGGGTCGTAACGTTTGCGACAACTTTCGGGTCTGAATTTGTTTTGTTCGCCCGTAATTTGTTTGCGCGGGACAACTCGGGTGTCGTAACATGCAACAACTTGTTCGCGGTTCGTAACGTGCCAAAACTTTTGTGTGTGCGTATGGTATCTGTGTTTGCAACGAAATTTTCGCATCGTAATGTGTAACGGTTGGTTTTGTTGCGAACGAACATTTTTGGTGTAACGTCTGCAACAGTGGTGTGACACTTGGGTCGTAAACGGCCGAAACTTTCGCGATGTGTGCGCAACTTTGCTGGCCGTGAATGTTGCGAACCTTTCGGGTCGTAACATTTGCATTCACTTTTCGCGTCCGGTACGTTGCAACTGAACTTTTGGTCGGGTAACATTGCCGACAACTTTACGTCGAAGTGAGACAACTCCGCCATTTGTCTTGCTTGTCGTAACGTTGTGCGACAATTCGGTCGGTAACGGCTGGCGGGACCAATGTTGGTCTTGTGATTTTGGACCAACTCGTGGTCTGTATCAGCACTACTTTTGCGTCGTAACGTTGCAACAAATTTGTGTTGTGCGAGCATAGATGTGGGTTGCGTGCGTAGGACGGTCGCACAACTTTCGGGTCGTAACGTTGCCGCAACTTTCGCGGCCGCTAATTGTTGCCGACAACCTTTCGGGTCGTAACATTGCTAGCCCCTTTTGCGTGTAAACGTTGCAACAACGTTTTGTGTCGTTAACGTTGCAACAACTTTCGCATCGTTAACGTTGGCCAACAACTTTCGCGTCGATAACGCTTGCCAACAACTTCCTGTCGTTCACGTTGCAACACTTTTGGTCGTAACTGTCTGCAACAACTTTTCGCGTCTACGTTGCAACAGACTTTCAGGTCGTAACGTTGCGACAACTTTGGGTCGCAAGCTTGCGACAACTTTCACGTCGTCAACGTTGCGACATTTTCGCCATCGTAATGTTTGTGACAACTTTCGTGTCGTAACGTTGCCGCACTTTCGCGTTGTAACGTTGCGACACGCTTTCGCGGCCGTAATGTTGCACACAAACTCGCGTCTGTAGCATTGAAGCAACTTTCGGGTCATAACATTGCCGACAACGTTCGCACTTTGTAACGTTGCACAACTTTCTGCGTCGTAAAAAGCGTTGCCGACCAACTTTCGCGGTCGTAACGTTGCGACAACACTTTTCGCATCGTAACGTTGCGACAACTTTTGGGTTGTAACGTTGCGACAACTTTCACGTCGTAACGTCTTGCAACAACTTTCGCGGTTGGGTACTTGCAACACTTTCGCGCCGTGACGTTGCACAACCACTTCGCGTCGTGAATATTGCAACAACTTTCGGCGTGCTAACCTTGCAACAACTTTCGCGTCGTAACATGCAACAAACCTTTTGCGTCCCCTCTGTAACGTCCTGCAGCACCAACTTTTCGGGTCATAACATTGCGACAGACGTTTGCGCTCGTAAGTCTGCGACAACTTTGCGCTCGTAAACGGTTGCGCACAACTTTCGGGTCGTAACGTTGACGACAACTTTGGGTTCGTAACGTCTGGCGAAAACTTTTCTGCGTCGTACCGCTTGCGGACACTTTCACGTCGTAACGTTTGAGACTCAGACTTTCAGCATCGTAATGTATGCGACAACCTTCTTGGTTCGTCGTTGCTCGACAACCTTTCGGATGCGTACATGTTGCGACAACTTTCGCGGCCGTAATGTTTGCGGACAACGTTTCTCGGCGGTTGGTAACATTGCGCAACAACTTTCGGTCGTAAGCGTTGCAACAACTTTTAGGTGTCGTAACGTTGCGACAACTTTCCGTCGTAACGTTGAGACACTTCTCGATCGCTAATGGTTGCCGACACTTTTCGTGTCGTGTAACGTTGCCGACAACTTTCGGGTCGCTAAGCGTTGCGACAATTTCGCGCGGCCGTAGGTGTTGCGGACAACTTTCCGCGGTGGTAACCATGAAGCAACTTTGCGCGTCGTACGTTGGCCAACAACTTTTTGTGTCGTAACGTTGGCAACAACTTTCGCCCATCGTAACATATGCGAACAACTTTCGCGTCGTAACGTTGCACAACTTCTGGTTGTAACGTTGCATCAACTTTTGGGTCGTAACGTTGGTGAACAGACTGTTCGTGTGTACGTTGCCGACAAGCTTTCGCGATCGTAACGTTGCGGGGGGGACCCAAAAAAACTTTTCGGGGGGGGCCCCGTTAATGCTTGCCCGACACACTTTTCGCGTCGTAACATTGCAACAACTTTCGCGTCATAACGTTGCAACAACTTTGTGCTCGTAACATTGCCGACAACTTTCACGTCGTACGTTGAGACAACTTTCGCATCGTTAATGTTGCGACAATCTTTTCGTTGTCGTAATCGGTTGCGAAACTTTTCGGGGTGTAACGCGCTGCGACAACTTTCGGGCTGTTACGTTGCGCGACAACTTTCGGCGTTCGTAACATTGCTACAACTTTTTGGCGTCCGTAACGTTGCACAACTTTCGCGTCGTAACGTCTGCAACAACTTTCTGGTCGTAACGTTGCACAACTTTTGAGGTCGTACGTTGTGACACTTTCCACGTCGGTAACGTTTGAGACAACTTTCCTGCACATCGTAATGTTCGACACACTTTTCGTGTCGTAACGTTGCGACACTTCGGGTTCGTAACGCTTGCGACAACTTTCGAGGCCGTAATGGGGTGCCGTAACTTTCGGGTCGTAACGCATTGCTACAACTTTTGCCGTCGTAACGTTGCAACAACGTTTGTGTCGTACGTTTGCAACAACTTTCGCATCGTACGTTTGCAACAACTCTTCACGTCGTAACGTGCAACCAACTGTCTGGTCGTAACGTTGCAACAACTTTTGAGGTCGTCACGTTGCAACAACTTCGCCGTCGTACGTTGCAACAACTTTCAGTGTAACGTTGACGAAACTTTGCGGTCGCAACGTTGCGACAACTTTCACGTCGTACGTTGCGACAATTTTCGCATGTAATGTTGTGACAATGTTCGGTCGTATACGGTTGCGAGGCGAACTTTCGCGCTCGTAACGTTGCCCCGACAACTGTCGGGCCGTACATGTTGCACACAACTCGCGTTGTAGGCGTCTGCGAACAACTTTTGGGTCGTCAACCGCGTTGCGACAACTTTTGCCTTTCAGTATGTTGCGACAACTTTCAGCGTCGTAACGTTGCAACAAACTTTTGCATCGCCTAACGTTGCAACCAACTTTCGGCGTCGTACCGTTGCAACGAACTTTTGCGTCGTAACCGTTGCGACAAACTTTTGGCGTTCGTAACGTTGCGACAACTTTTCACGTTCGTAACGTTGCAACACCTTGTCGTCGTCGTACCGTTGCCGACAACTTTGGGTCGTAAGCTTGGCATACAGCTTTTTCGCGTGTGACGTTGCAACACTTTCGCGCTGCTGTTGCAAACAACTTTCGCCTTCGGTAAGCGTTGCAACACTTTTGCGGTTGTTAACCGTTGCCAAAACATTTGCCGCGTTCGTAACCGTCTGCCCCGACAACTTTTGAGGTCGTAACGGTTGCCGACCAACTTTCACATCGTAACGGTTGAGAACCACACTTTCGCATCGTATGTTGCGGCAACAACTTTCGGTGTCGTAACGAATTGCTCGACAACTTTCTGGGTCGTACGTTGCGACAACTTTGGCGCCGTAATGTTGCCGACAAACTTTCACGTTCGCTAACGTGCACAACAACTTTGTCGTCGTAAACGGTTGCGACAACTTTTGGACGCGTAAACATGTGCCAACAACTTTCGCGTCGTGACGTTGCAACAACTTTCGCGCTGTGTTGCAACAACTTTCGCATCGTAACGTTGCAACACTTCGCATCGTAACGTTGCAAATA
>NW_014580229.1:19005-19339 GCF_000485595.1 Priapulus caudatus | reverse complement strand
TGATGAGGTCAAATAAATCGCACCGTAGTAATGTGACCGAATTAAAGGAAAGTGTGAATATATATATATATATATATATATAGGCCTATATAACAGGCGGGTGGGTGAGTGGGTGTGGTTAGATGGATCGGTGGTTGATTTCGCCGTCCATTATAACGTAATTTATTTTAAACTAACTGAAGGAAATAGCGAGGGAGATACGCAGAACTCGCGCCTGCTTGTTGCTTAGGGAGGAACTGTACTGAAGCGCACACAGACGGTCCATTAATTCGCCTGTCTTTCAAATAACTTTGATATAAAGCACATTTATCACTGACCTGTATTTAATTAAATA
>NW_014580229.1:5736-14339 GCF_000485595.1 Priapulus caudatus | reverse complement strand
AGAGAGAGAGAGAGAGAGAGAGAGAGAGAGAGAGAGAGAAGGGGGGAGAGATAGAAGAGAAAGTGAGAGTAAAAGAGCAATATAGTATAAGGTCTTGGAGGGATAGAGGGAAGAGAAAATAAAATAGTACAAGTTCTTGGCCTATGAGGCTGGAGAGAGGATAGCAAGCGGTCAGAAGAACTTGAACATAGAGCGAGCTAAAGAAAGATAGTGGAGTAAGAGGAAAGGAAGCGAGAAAGGGGCAGACAGAGGTCGGGAGAGAGGGGAAAAATAAAGAAAGAAAAAGAGAGAAAGAGAGATACTATTTCTTTAATGCTGGTAACGACCACAGCGGTATTTTTACAAGGAGCTCCCAGGTGAAAACGTAAAAGTCACGAACCGTCTTGTTAAATTGTGTATAGTTGCCGGCGTGTACCGGCCAAACATGTAATTAGTAAGAAGCTGCGGGGCACATGAAAGATGGAGAGAGCGAGGCTGAGGCAGACAGACAGCGAGAAAGCGCCACGTATCAAGTATAATATTTCACTGCGACGCAATTTATCGACTCAACCGACTACATCACGGCCTCCTCAAGTAACTGCGCTTTACAAACAAGCTTCCACGTGCATGTAGCACGAATTGAGCCAATTACGCGTGTCGTGCGTGCGTGCGTGCGGCGTGTGCGTGCGTGCGGCGTGTGTGTGTGTGTGCGTGCGTGCGTGCGTGCGTGCGGCGNACTCCACGTCTTCCCTCTTACTCATACACCTCGTACTCAGTCTCTTCCTCTTGACGTATACACCTCTATACACCAGGTCTATCTCTTTACTAATACCCTCTTACGCAGTCTATCCTCTTCCTATCACTCTTACTCCGTTCTCCTTTACTCTATACACCTCTTACTGAGTCTCTCCTTTATATACACATCGTACTATACACCTCTTACCCCAGTCTTCTCTAACTATAACCTCTTACTCCAAGAGTCTCTCCTTTACTATACACCTCCCTATCCAGTCTCCTGTACTATACACTCTGTATCCCAGTCTCTCCTCTTACTATACAACCTCATTACATCCAGTCTCTCCTCCACTATACACCTCTCTACCCAGTCTCGCCTCTTTACTCAGTACACCGCTACCACAGTAATCTACTGGCGCCGGTTCGCGTCTATCAACGCTCTTTACGTCCAGTGGCGTCTCTCCTCGTACGTACTACACCTGCTTACTCTGTCTTCCTCCTTATCTACACCTCTTACCGCAGTCTCTCATACTTACTATCACCTCTTAACACCCCAGTCTCTTCCAAACGATATGACACCTCTATTACCCCAGTCTCTCCTACTTACTCATACACCTTTACTCCAGTTCTTCCTCTTCTCTATGCACTCTTTACCACAGTCTCTCCTAGCTTATATTACACCTCTTACCCAGGGTCTCTCCCTCTTACTTTGAACACTCTCCTACTCCGAGTCTCTCCTCCCTACTATACACCTCTCTACCCCAGTTCTCTCCTACTTACTATACACTCTTATCCCCGTCTCTCCTCTTACTATACACTGCTTACCCAGGCCTAGCTCGCTCTCTTCACTTATACAAGCTCCTTACCCCAGTGCTCTCCTTTACTAGTATCACCTGCTTACTCCAGTCTATCCTCTGTAGCTATACACTCTGTACCAGTCTTCCGCGTTCACTATACACCTCGGTATCCCAGTTCTCGCTCTTACTATCACCTCTTACCCAGTCTCTCCTCTTACTATTAAACCTCTTACTCCGTCTCTCCTCTGTGACTATAACCTCTGTACCCCAGTCTCGCATCTTACTAAGACACCTCTACTCCAGTGCTTCTCGTTATTTAACCTCTTACTCCAGTCTCTCTCTTACTTATAGCACCTCTTACCACGAGTCTCTTCCTGCCGTACCTATCACCTCTTACCCAGTCTCTCCTCGTTACGATAGCACCTCTATACTCCTCGAGTCTCTACTCATAACTATACACGTCCTTACCCCAGTCTGCGGGCCTCTTTGCTAGTCCCTCTACTCCAGTCTGCTCCTCTACCATAAGTATTGACGCGAGCTCTTCCTCTTACTATACACCTCATTACTCCAGTGCTCTCCTCTTAATTATACACTCTCTGTTACCCCAGTGATCCCTCTTCTATACAACTCTTGACTCCAGTCTATCCTATTACATGATACCAGAATCTCTCAGTCTCTCCTCTGTACTATACACGCTTCTTACTCCAGTCTTCTTCCTCTTACTATACACTTTACTATTACACTCTTACCCCAGTCTCTCCTCTTACTATACCTCTTACTTGCCAGTCTTCCTCCTTACTATTAACTCGGGTGATCCCAGTCTCTCCTTCTTACTATACACCTCTAGCCCTCAGCTCTCCTCTGTCTAGACACCTCTTACTCCAGTCTCTCCTCCTACTATACACGTGGCTCTACCAGTCTCTCCTCTTACTATACACCTCTTACCACAGTCTCTCCTCATTACTTAGTACCACCTGGGCTGAGCTCAGTCTCGCTACTAGCCTGTACTTACACTCGTTTACATCCAGTCGCTCCTGTTACGTATACAACCGTGCTTACGCGAGTCTTCCTCTACTAGACACTCTTACCCTCAGTCTCTCCTCAACATATTACACCTCTTACCCCAGTCCTCTCTCTTATAGACACCTCTTACTCCGGCTCTCCTCTTACTTATACACCTCTATACACAGCTCTTCTTACGTACACTCTTCCCAGTGTCTCTCCTTACTTATTACCACTCTTATCGCATCTCTTCCGGTCCTACATACACTCGCTTACCCCAGTCTCGCCTCCGTTTACTAATTACACCTCTTACCCAGGCTCTTACTGTTACTTATAGCACTCTGTACCCCAGTCGCTCTTTGACTATACGACCTCTTGATACCCAGCTCATCTCTGTACTATACACTCTTACTCCAGTCGCTACTGCTTACTATACACCTGCTTACCCAGTCTCTCCTCTTACTAGGACACCTCGAGTTATCCCTAGTCTCTCTCTCTTCTATTGGACACCCTGCTGGCGCGCGGCGTCGCGCTGGGGGGCGTGACGGTATAGACGGCTCGGTCACTTTCCGAGTCTGCGCGCTCTTTTACTATGACACTGCTGACCCCGCAGTCTGCTCCGTCGTACGTAGTGAGCAGCCTCTTACTGGAGCGAGTACGTCGAGTCGCTGGTGAGCTGATACGACCTTGGAGGCCAGTTCTGGCCTCTTACTAGTGGACCACCCTGGACTTACCGACGGCGTCTCTCCGCTCTTACTATGTGTAGCACGCGTTGACCAGGCGCGCTCGCTCATAGTTAGACAGATAGCGGTGTGACCACGGGAGTGATCTCGTCCTGGACTATACACCTTGTACGCCCACTGTGTTTCGGCTGACTGTACGTATACACCTTTACCAGTCTCTCCTCTTACGGATATAGACCTCTTACTCCAGTCGTACGTCTCTTAGTATACACTTGCGGTTACCCGCCAGCTCTCCTGTTAGATTGACTCCTCGCTACCCCAAGGGCAGTCTCTATGTTACTTTAACGTATATCACCTCATGTACGGGTGTAGTAACCTCTTACCGCGTTGTCTCCTTCAGCTGGCAGTATACACCTCTATACCCCAGTCCGTGCCTGCTTAGGCGGATCACAGCGCTCTTACTCAGTGCTCGTCGCTGCATTACTTGACAGGGGGCTACCCAGTCGTCTCTCCTTAGTACACCGTCTTTACTGCAGGTCTCTCCTGCGTTTGACTAGGTTAACCGTTTAGGCGCCGGGTCCGTGGTGACTAGGGACGAGGCCGCGTTAGGGGCGGCTTCCCTACTATAATTCCAGTTCTCTAGACACCTTCGCCTGACTAGTCACCTCTTACTCTAGTCTTCCTACTATTACAGCCCCCTTACTCTAGTTGCTCTCCATCTCTCATCCTCTCATCTCACTCTCGTGCTCTGCGCGTCTCACGGCTGCGTCTCTTTCTCTCACTCTCTCCTCTCTCGTCTTCTCTCCTCACGTCTCTCTCTCTCTCTCTCGTTCTCTCTCTCCTCGTGGATCGGGTGCGCTCTCTCATCCCGTCTTTCCTAGCTCTCTCTCTCTGCTCTCGTCTCTCGGACTTCTCTGCCGTCGCCTCTCTGCTCGGCTCTCTTCTCTCGTCTTCTCTCTCTCTATCTCTTCTCTCTCTCCTTACGTCTCTCTCGTTTCTCTCCTCGGACTCTTCTCGCTCTCTTCTTGCTTCGCCGAGCTGAGGCTGATCTCCTCTCTCTCCTCTCTCTCTCTCTCGCTCTGCACTCTCTGGCGGCGAGCGGGACTCTCTCGCTCCTCTCTCGCCTCGCTCTCTGCGACCGACTATCTCCGTCGTCCTATCTCACTCTCTCTCTCTCTCTCTTTCTCTCTCGTCTCGCTATCTCTCTCTCTCTCTCTCGTCTTGCGTCGTCTTCCGTCCCGTCTCTCTCTCTCGGCTCGCTATCCTCGCGTCTGTTCCCGTGCTCTCTCTCTCTCTCTTAATCTCTCTCTCGCTCTCGCTCTCTCTCTCTCTCTCGCTCTCTCTCCGGCCTCCCGTCTTCTCTTGCTCTCTCTCCTCTCTCTTTCTCGTCTGCGCTTATCCCTCGTGGCGTCTCGTGCGGTGTCCGCTAGTGCTCTCGTCCTCTGTCGTCTGGACTCTGCTTCTCTCTCTCTGTCGTCTCTCTTCTCTACTCTATCCCTCTCTCGTGATGGGTCTGCTCTTATCTCCACTCTGCTTGTCGTCCCGCTCCTGCTCTCCCGTCGTCGCGTCATCTCTGCATCTCATCGTCTCTCTCCGTCTCACTTTCTCACACTCTCCGCTCCGGCTCTCTCACCGTTCTCTCGTCTCCGTCATCGTGCTCGTGGTCTCTCTCGAATCTAGACTTCTCTCCGAGCTCGCCCGGTCTTCTCGTACTTCTCTGCTCTCTCTCTCTCGCTCGCTCGGCTCTGCTCTCTCTCTCGCCTGCGTTGCGCTCTGCTCCTCTTCTTCTTCTTCTCTTCTATCTCAGCTTTCGCCTTTCCTCTCTGTCTTCTTTCTCTCCTCTCTCTCTCTCTCGGACTCTCTCTACTCTCTCGTCATATCTCGCTATCTCGTCTCTCCTCTTCTCACCTCCTCTTCTCTCTCTCTCTCGCGCGTCTCTCTCGTCTCGCTCTCGGCTCTCTCTTCCTCTCTCTCTCGTTCTCTCTCTCTCGCTCTCTGCTCTCTCTCTCTCTCTAGCTCTCGTCGCTCTCTCCTCTCTAGCTCTCTCGCTTGTTTCCATTGTGCTGTTAGATTGCTAGGTGCGTGATTGTGCGCGGTGTGAAGCACTTACGCTTGAGCAGATGCAACTAGTGCTTGAGACAATGGTGTAGAGGTGGCTTAAACAACGTAGATGAGAATGCCTCCAGCGCGATCTGTAGCGCTCTCTTCCTCGGCGCGGTTGGCGCGCCGTCTGCCGTCACATAGAGCAGAAGCATAACTACACCGGCCAGCAAAACAAAAACAGCGAAATAATGTGATTACGCCAGTACATAGTAAAGTTAAAAAAAATAAGTCCACTTTCCGACAAAATTGCAAGGATGCTGTTCACTTTCATGGTTAAATGAACGAGCGTGCTCCTAGGTTATGGCTTATTTTCAGTGCTAATTTAGTGTTATAATTGCCCGCTATACATAAAAGTTCATGCGTTCAAGCTACATTAAATATTGTTTTTTAGCGTTTTTAACAACTTAACGACTACAGTTATTTAGCAACGACCGTGGATGGGGTGCGCAAGCGCACTCGATCTGCAGAAGTGCAGCAAAACCACGTCTTCCCAGAAGGGTACAGACCGAGGTACTCTTCTTAATTTTCATTTACACAAGCAAAGAGGATGTAACTAGTCTTATAAGACGACATATAGTTTCAGTTCCCTATAATGATGGGATAAATTTGCGTTCCAGAAATGTAGATTATCGTTCGGTTAAATAGCATTTAGTATAAATCATAATTCACTTTTTGCTGATTAGCCCTCGTCATTTCCTGCAAGCAATAAAAATTAAATTACGCAACTTTTTCAGTCGTGGCAGCCCGGTCGGGTGTCAGGCGCCGTTGCAATATTTCGTAGCGTTGAGGTATAAATTAATTACAGTATCTGGTGACAAATACATGTGGGTAAGGACGATTTGTTATACAGTAAGTACATTGTATGGCGAGTTAAAATCCTAGAGGTACTGTCCTCCTTAAGGTTCGTTCGGTAACAAACACTCATGACTGATACATAACCCATAGCAAGCATTTAATGTCGTGATCAATATATCAAATCGCCCAGATTTTCTTTTAGATTTATAACTAGTTGAACACAACAATTTATTCAGTCAAGATATTGAGGATACATTTAGTGCGTTGAGTTACTTACTTTTAATGCACAGAACAGTTCGCATATACAAAATTTAACAAATATCTATACGGACGTCACACGTATATTAGTAATCATAGTAAATATTCTTCTCTTTCTCTCTTCTCATTTTCACTGTCTCTCCTCTCTCTCTTTCTCTCTCTCTCTCTCTCTCGTCTCTCTTCTCTCCTCTCTTTCTGTCTCTCATCGCTTATTTCTCGTTCTCTCCGTCTTTCTCTTGCTCTCGTGTGCTTCTATAACATTTGTGACGTAGTCAATTTAACAAGAGCTACATAAATACACTGCAGCAACAAAAGCTCCTCTGCTGCGATCACATGATGCCGCTATATTAACGGCCAGCAATAATTACATCTATTATGAGAGATCATACAAGAAAGCGTACGTGGGTTGCCATGACCACGTAGCTTTCAGCGTAGCAGACGCGCCGTAAACTACCTACCTAATCTCATTGTCTGTCTCTGCTGTTGTAATTGCTCTGCCACGATAACGCCAGGTAATCACGGCTAAATATTGAACACGTCGCGGGCTTTTTTCCATCTACGTCGACGCACACTCATACTGTCGGCACGCAGCTGCTCTGCTGTTTTCATGTTGCCGTTCGTTTGCCATTTCGACGCGATACGCATTTAATCCGTGCAGCTACAGTGTTGTGGTATGTGGCGGTGTGGTTTGGATATAAGCCGAGCAAATGCTACTATAGCTATAGAGACAAACATCACACAGCGCCCACTTCCCTCTCTTCCTACTTTCGCCTTGTTTCCGATTTCTATTTGTATTTGTTATCAGGAGTAAATAATAGAGATTATCTATTATAATAATAGTTTTGGTACGCGACTGTCGCGACACACCTTCTCCCCAAGATGTGTAAGCTGATACCAGTTCTTGGGTAGCGCTAAGGCGGTGCAATTAAGGCCGAGTTATAGAGCAGAAGGGAAATATGATCAAGGTCAAGGTAAAGGTCAAATAAAGGTCGTAGTGACCTGGTTTTGGTAGTGCTAGGTCTATTAGGGGTCGAGTTAGAGAGCGGAAGAAAAATATGATCAAGGTCAAAGTAAAGGTCAAATAAAGGTCGCAGTGACCTGGTTTTGGTACGCGACACACCTTCTCCCCAAGATGTGTAAGTATACCAAGTCGCGGGGGGATACAATAACACGCACTCGCATCATCTCCTATGTCACTCGCGTCGCTCACACGATCACACATCAGCGGCGTTGTCTATCCGGCGAGTTTATTGACCTCGGCGTGACGTCATTCGGCGACGTCACTCGCCGGTGACGTCATTCGGCCGCCACGTCACTTACCTCTGAGCATCTTGACGGCGACCTTCGTGTTGCATGTCATGTCGTTGTCCGACATCTCAGCTTCGTACACCTGACCGAAGGCGCCCTGTCCGAGGAGCGGGCCCACCTGCGAACATTCGGTCAGACTATATATAGCAATAATAGCAATAGAGAGCACCCCAGCTAACACGTGTTTACGCAACGGTTTTGAACGGTTATTTTATGGTTTGGTATGAATAAAACGTTTTCTCGACGTTCGTAAACCGTTTTTAATAAGGTTATATTTATGTTATTTAAAAACGTTTGCCAAAAAACGTTATATTACGGTTAGTAAAACGTTTATAATAAGGTTATATTTAAGTTATTGAAAAACGTTTGCCAAAAACGTTTTATTAACGTTCACTAAACGTTGATAGTAACGTTACATGTCGGTTCTAATGGCCCTGTCACACATTGACGATTTAGCCAGCGTATGCCGGACGTATCCAAAATTTGCTGAATACGCTGGCGTACGTCGAATAAGTTATGGGTAAGCTTTGTATAAGTTAAGAGCACGCTGAAGCACGCTGAAGCACGCTGAAGCACGTTGGTATACGTCGTAGTACGGCGAGGTCGTCGAAAAATTTTGAGCCTGCTCAAAATTTCCCCACGTATGCCAGCGTATGCCCATACGTCCCGCATACGCGGGCCATAGGTTGTAGGTAAGTTATGTGATCGTTGACACACGTTCACACACGTTACTTGTAAGTTACTCATAAGTCGAAACACGTCGAGATAATGTCTAGCGTACCCAAAACTTATTTCTAACCTATGAGTAACGTGCTTTGAACCTATGTGTAACTTATCTCCAACGCATATTGACGTATGTAGACGTATTTGACGTGTTCCGGACGACCACAGAACCGTATAATAACCGTATAATGGCGTATTGGCAGCGTTTAGGGGAATTGGT
>NW_014580229.1:3739-5726 GCF_000485595.1 Priapulus caudatus | reverse complement strand
CCGACGGACCACAGAAACTTTACTGAACGGTGTTTCTACACTCTACAGCTACGAACTCAAATCTGGCGTATTGGCCAGCCCGTTTAGGCGAAATTAGGCTAATAAAAAGTGGGTATTGGCTGTTATGTTGATACTGCGACGGTGATGCTTGATACTGCCGATTCTTAGGCGCGCTTATGATTTGAATCGTCGAGCGGCAGCCTTTTTATAGGCGCCTACGACACTCGTGATCATCGCGATACGCTGACCGCGCGCCTATGCATAGAGGTTAGGACTATATGCAGTGTTTATTTCAATTAAGTTGATATATAAATATTAAGTTGTATATGTATAACGTATTAGAGTTGTATATGTAATAATATATAAGACTATATGAATAAGTTAGACTATGTTGTGGGCATAAGTTTGTGAACGCCGGCAACACGCCTAAGCATTCGTTGGTTAAAGTTATCTATAAAAAAAAAAAAAAAAGATGTTATCGAAAACGCTTTCTTATATTACGTTACTAATGACGTTATAGTATACGTCCAACTCTGTTATTGGAGATAGCTATGGTATACGCCCAAAACTGAAAAAAACATCGATAGTTCAGCGTATGCCAGCGTTTTGAGAATGCCAGCGTTAGAGCTGCCAGCGTTAGAGCGCCATGCCAGCGACAAGCCATGCCATGCCAAGCCAAGCTTGGCCATGCTTGCATGAGCGCCAAGCCATGCCATGCCATGCCAGCGATGCCATGCGCGTTAGGGCGTATGCCAGCGTTAGAGAAATTTTGATACGTCCGGCATACGCTGGCTAAATCGTCAATGTGTGACAGGGCTATTAACAAACGTTTGCCAAAGACTATGTAGAGCCACTGATCTCTATTATACTAACTAAACGCCGGTAGTATAGTAGAGATCAGTGTGTAGAGCACGTCAGAGCCGCCATATTGTAAAGGGGTGCAGCCATGTTGGTAAACGCGTGTAGGTGCCATAGAACTAAAAATAGAACTTCTATTCTAGTTGCTCATGGAGGCTATGGTAGGTGCTCATGGAGGCACGCAATAGCTAGTAGTCTTCCTCGAATTTTTGCGCTATATCTTCTCAGAAAAAGATAATTTTTTCTCATTTTTATTGTAGTAAGAATCGGCGCTAGCGTGCACTTGTTTGCATTATATAATTAAAGGCGAGAAGGTAATCAAATTGAGGCATTGAACGTGATATTAGTTTTGTCAAGGAATTGTGTGTTTTTGTTAGCTTACGTCCCAATTAACGTGACCGGCCGTTTTTGTACGTGAAACAGAATGCGACTACTTACTGAAAATGGAACCCGGAACTTCAATCTACGGTTATTCAGCATGATTATTAGTACGGTTATTCAGTTCTGTACGCACCGAAACTCTTTAAGTATCTTTAATAAATTTTTGCGTCATGCCTATTCATGCCTGCTGCCCATTGACGCTCCCTACTGTTGCCACGCACCGCGAGGGAGGGGAGCTGTCGCGTTCGATGTTTAAAGGTAAAAATCCTCCCAACTCACGCTCCGAAATTGCGAGCAACGCAGGACACGGCAACCTGATTAATACTTTGAGAAAAATAACTGCAGCACCCCCAACGCAACGCGACAGCGTGCTGTGACCTGTACCAGCAATTTGTCAGTATGAGTATACATGTGTAGCCTTACCTGCAGCAACGTGGGAGACACCTCCCACTGTGAGAAGTCGACGTCACTCTGATACGGATTGTCGACAGTCATCGGCAGATTCGTGTTGATAACGTGATGCTTACAGCTTCCCTGAGAACAAGAGAGCAGCAGTTTTAGATAACGCGATGCTTACAGCTTCCCTGAGAACAAGAGAGCAGCAGTTCTAGATAACGCGATGCTTACAGCTTCCTTGAGAACAAGAGAGCAGCGGTTCTAGATAACGTGATGCTTACGGGTGTTGCTATCCCCCGGGCGTGGAGGGAGGTCACGTGATAACGTTGACGATGACGTTCAAAACGTTAAC
>NW_014580229.1:0-2393 GCF_000485595.1 Priapulus caudatus | reverse complement strand
AATAACAGTTTTGGGTCCCTTATCGGGCCCATAGGTAGTGGGGGGGGGTTCCCGGGGTCAAATTTTTGGGCTCCTTAAAAAAATTCTTAGTTGAGGAACATATGAACCCAGATTTGACCCTTAAAAATGTCTTTCATAATTTGCAGATTTGGGCTCTATTACGTGCATAAGCCTCCTGACTACTACTACTGTATGCGTATATCAAGCCCAATGGATATAACGTGTAAGAAAAAAAAATTCGCCGCCGCGCGCTGGTAGATGTCACTGCACTCACGTTGCGTCCCCTGACCTTGAGCTTCTTCCTCATGTAGTTGACAGCGAGTAGGACAGCAATGCCAAGGAAGGTCACCGCAGCCAGTAGAATGTAATAGAGCTCTGCAACAACAGCAGCCATATTAGATTAAGTTTGATCGGATTTCGTACATAACAGAGTTTTTTTCGGCTCGTACGCGGCGGTGGAGTTCATCCTGAAATAAAATCGTGCACTTTTCTTATGCGGCCATATTAGAGCAGATCGAGCTTAGAGAGTGTAGCTTGACGAAAAGAAACATCACGAGAAAATTCATGAGAATGCGAACAAAATCGCGGCGATAGATGAATGCTTGATAAGGACATTGTAAATGAAGTTTTTTCATTTTCCTCCTCCTCCTCCACCTCCTCATCATCATCGTCAACATTGTCGTCATCATCATCGTCAACATTGTCGTCATCATCATCATCATGATCAACCTCTTTTACACTATCAGAAATATCATCACTTTTGTCGTCATCGTCGTCGTCGTCATCGTCATCATCATCAGCTGCATCACTGTTGCTACTGCTGCTGCTCCGCCTCCCCTCCTCCTCCCTGTCACCCTCTTCTTCTTCCTCTCCCCCTCGTTCATATTCTCCCACTTCCTCCAGCAGCGTCAACGTCCGTCCTCCCCGCCACCTACCCTTCGTCTGCATGCCGTCCGACTCGACAGCTTGCTGCTGCAGCGGGGGGAGCTGGCAGCGCGGAAGCATGCTCGCCACGATGACGTCATTCGTCGTGCGGTTGCCGTAGACGCAGCTGCACTGGTCGCTGCTGATGCTTCCTCGAGGACTCACAGAGTGCGGCGGGCAGGGGCTGCACGGCCGCGCCCCGCGTTCCGACTTGTAGTGGTTCGGCAGGCATTCTACATCGTAAATAATTATAAATAATAATAAATAATACTAATAATAATAATAATAAATAATAATAATAAATAATAATAATAATAATAATAAATAATAATAATAATAATAATAATAATAATAATAATAAATAATCTTACTATAATTTGGCGAATGTTGTATGTATGTATGTATGTTAATTAAAGGCTCCGTCAGTTTGGATCCAAATAGCGCCAAATTCACAGAAGAGATCGATGAGTACACGGGACGGGTTCTAAACTATACTCGGTTGAAAACCGTTTGTTCGGTCTTAAAAAAGACAAAAAAAAACTAAAAAGGTCAAGATTTGCCTGAAAATAGGGGGCGCTGTTTTGTTTTTGTTTTTTTCTGTGTATGTTTGTTCTGTGTGTGTGTCTGAGATTTTTGTAAGTTCAATAATGTAAGTAGAACGAACCATGTAATAATAAAGTTAAATATTCAGTAGCTATTTCGGCATAGTTTCCCATATGAGATGTACAAGTTGAATTTCATCAGAGCAGAAATTTTTTTTGGAAGTCTGCAATGCTGTACAGTGTACGGGTGTCTTGAACAGCGAGCTGTCACAAGCGGTCCGATCACAAGCACGTAATATTACGTTGTCCGCACAGAGTGCAAACAGGCGTAGAATTAAGCGATCACAACCACGCAATATTACCTGGTCCGCACACAGTGGAAACATGCGAAGCACGTAATATTACGTGCTACGCAGCCAAGTGGTTAATCAGTCGCCCGACCTACCAGCCCATTCAGATCTATCTATATTCTAACTTTGGAGTCCGTATCATCAACCGGTAGTTCTTACATAGCATACAATAAAACATTTGTGTGTGTGTGCGCACGTGCGTGCGTGCGTGCGTGTGTCTGTATTTCACTGTGTGCTTGCCAAACAATTGGTTAATGTGTCACGTGTAAGCATGATTGTACATGTATTTGTATTGACATCTCAACCATAAAAAAACAAACATGTGCAACAACTAAACTCTCCATATAAAGCAGGGATGGTGTCTGCTATCAAGTGCCAGGGCAGTTTCCGTCGGCAATTCGATTCTCGCACAGCGTACATCCCCGCTCATAGGCAACACTAATACGATTATTACTCATTATTATTATTATTATTACTAGCTGGAACCCGCGCTACGCGCGGGCTTAGTGACTGTGATGCATGTGTTACCAGTACAGTAGTGTTATGTGTATAAGGTGAGCATGCAGACACCATCCCT
>NW_014580228.1:18166-19352 GCF_000485595.1 Priapulus caudatus | reverse complement strand
GTGTGTGTGTGTGTGTGTGTGTGTGTGTGTGTGTGTGTGTGTGTGTGTGTGTGGTGTGTCTATTAACCTAATTTTCCATAATATGAATCAAAGACGATATTTACTTACGATACTGTTGTTATTAGATCGAAAGACTCAGTCGTTGGTGAGAAACCTTATCATTCTGTCGTTACGCGCGTCCGATTTGCTGGGGAGTGTATCGCGCACATTAGCACATATTAGTTTTCGTATTTAGACATGGCTTACGTGCCAGCTGACCGCCCTTATAATTCCACCTATATACATTATATATATAAACTCACACTACAAGCATCAAGCGTCCAGTTAGAGGGTTAATCCCTGGCGGCGTGTCATGGTAGCCACAAGTAAATACGGAGTGATTACCCGTAGTAGTTATGCGCTGATACGTTGCCAGGAAGTATCAGTGCATCGATCATATAGTAGGAAATCACATGTCTGTGCGCGCAGGGTGACTTACGTTAATGCGAGGATATATAGTGATAATCTAGTTCCCCACTCGGCATGGTCAGTCGCCAGGCTTTGTTCGAGGCTTGTGACGTTCGCGCGGCGCCTGCGGAAATAGTTGCTTCTCACGCTAATGTGCGCGCGTCTGCACACACGCGCACACGCACGCACGCATAATGATTGAATGAATGGATGGATGCACGAACGAAAGAACGAACGAACGGACGGACGGACGGACGGACGGAGGATGGAAGCATGAATGGATGGATGGGTGGATGGATGGATGGATGGATGGATGGATGGATGAATGATGGGATGGATAATCGAATGGATGGATGATGATGGATGGATGGATGGATGGATGGATGGATGGATGGATGGATGGATGGATGATGGATGATTAGATAAAATGGATGGATTGATGGCATGGAATGGATGGATGGAATGATGATGGTGGAGTGTATGGAATGGATGATGGAATGATGGATGGAGGATGGATGGATGGATGGATGGATGGGGAATGGATGATGGATGGATTGATGGATGGATTGGATGGATGGATGGATGGATGGTGGATGGGATGAAGGAAGATGGATGGATGATGGATGGAGGATGGATGGATGGAATGGATGGATGAATGGATGGAATGGATGATGGATGGATGATGATGATGGATGGATGGAATGGATGGATGGATGATGGATGGATTGGATGGATGTGA
>NW_014580228.1:3843-18141 GCF_000485595.1 Priapulus caudatus | reverse complement strand
GCTTATAATTGAAAATCGGCGCGTTTTTAATAATTTAGCAGACAGTATGAATACCTGCGTTATGGCATAATGGTGTTCGTCAAAGACAACGATTTGCGAGGTATGCGATTTCGCGCTCTCTCTCTCCGCTTCCTCGCCAAGCTTTGTGAAGCACATTTCAAAGGCTGCTTTCAAAACAAACCAGAGCGCGACGGTGGGCTTAACGACTATGGGGGTTGCGAGACAGCAACGGCTCCGCGTCGAATTTAATCTAAGAAAAACTTAACGAGTAAAGCCGAGGTAAAGCCACCCGGTGGGAGGTGCGACACCGCCTGCCCACTGTGACCCCCTAGCTGTAGGGTCGCGATAAGAAGAAATGCCTTGTCGATAACGTTTCGCCGCATGCACCGTCCCTAAGATCAAATTTACAACGAGTATACAGCCGTTCCGTAAATGGACGCTTATCACACCGACACTCGACGGAACAGCAACATAAATACTTTTATCTCGCGAAAAGGTTTCCTGCGCGCTGAGTCGAGATTTCCAGATAAACTTCCAAGAATAGTCCGATTCTGGGTATACGCTCGTCTGTCGGCAGTCGCGTGGCGTACATGTGCTGCTACCGTAACATGACTTATCAGTCGCCAGCCATGCCTTATCGAGCGAGTGTGAAAGCGGCCAAAGCGCAGTGAGTACGCAGGGCGCAGAGTTGCTTATATTTGTCGTTTAATTACCGTAAATATAACGGCTTTTGGAAGGTTCCCCGACCATACTGGTAACTCCTCAATTTGATGTAATCGTGGATATATATATATATATATTATATTGGATCTTATAGTCGCATAGTCGTACTCAAAGAGATAAAGCGAGGTTCATAATACTATCGGTGGAAGCGATTTAACTGCTCGTACACCCATCCGGTTAACTCTTGATTGTCCTTTTGTCAAGAGCCTGCCTCTACACACCGATTAATTTATGTTACAGAGTGCTGAGTCGTGCGAAAATAATTATTGTATCATCGCGAACAGGATGCGCTAACACCATGACGATCAACCCCCATGCAGACGTACATCCAACAGGCAATTGACATGGATCCATTAATTTGTTTACCTTATCTGTTGACGTAATACGGAAACGGAACATTAACGCCCAATTTTCTAGCAGTTAGTCCCGTGTGAAATAAGGCATGTATTAGCTTTAGTAATATTAGTTAGATACGCTTTACATCATGAGTTATTGTCATTATGGGCGCATGTTTTGGGCATAGGCATGCAGCGCCAGCACTATCCACGTAAACGAGATAAAGTGTCGCATCAGGCGGCGGCGGATGCGGTCTACAAAAAGTTGTTTATGGGCGTGTGTATATCGCTAACCTTACCTTATCTGTACAATAACAGCCTTTGATTTATATATGTATATATATCATATATATATATATATATATATATATATATATTACTGACATTCTTCTGACTGATTCCTTGACATACTGACATACTAATATTCTCTTTATATTATTTTGTTTATGTTTATTTACATCGATCAGCAATAGCATGTTAATTTTATGCCTGAGCCAGCGCTGCTCACACTATATTAACCGTGGAAGTTAAAATACGATGTTCTGACTTCGCATCTATGACAAATACGACATACGCGATATACGCTTCCTATGACACTATTATCATAGAACGATTATGAAAGAATATTGGCGAGGAGCTGCAGACTTCGTCCGCTTTACAGCTGAAATGTCATCTGCTTGCGTACAATAATTAGCGCTCCTAAACTCCTACTGATTGCGCTACAAACATAACAAATATTTATCATCAAGGAAGAGATCTTCTTTATGACCAAATAGATGTAATAGCTAGAGCGTCATATGTGTATGGTCGTATTTGTCATTAGATGGCTAGAAGAAGCCTAGGAGTTGACTCGTAACAATGCCTCGTAATTAGAATTTTACAGTCATCGTTGATCTAATATAGCCGTTGTGTCTAATTACGATATCTTGTTAATTTCTCGCCGCCGCCACGGCAGAGCCGAGCAATATAATTTGAATTCTCAGTTTTTATTAATATGGTTATGTTCCTGCCCATACTTCTCGCAAGTTATTTATTTTTTACTTTTTTGGCGGTAAATATTAATTCCCAGCATGATGACGATACGTGAATAGAATATCGCATAAGTAACTTTCTAAACGTACTTATAGATGCATATTACGGAAGTACTCGTATTTGTCTTCAATTAGTTACTATTGGCCAGTAAAACGTCTTCCTGTTAGCGTTGGCACTGTCATTATCAATATAAACGTGAATTCGCGCGTTAAATGTACGGAGCGCACGCACGCACGCACACGTGCACACAGACTACACACTGCCTACCCATACACACATACTCGCACGTATGCATCATTACGTACGCACACGCACACGCCCTCGCACACACACACACACGCCCTCGCACACACACACGTACGCACACATACACGTACACGTACGTACGCACACAGGCACGCCCTCGCCACACACACACGTACGCACACACACACGTACACGTACGTACGTTACACGGGCACGCCCTCGCACAACACACGTAACGCACACACACACGTACACGTACGTACGCACACGCACATACGTACACAGTATGTACGCATACGGCGCACGCCCTCGCACACACACACACGTACGTACGCACACACGTACACGTACGTACCACGGGCACGCCTTCGCACACACACACGTACGCACACACCACAGTACACGTACGTACGCACACACACATACGTACACGTACGTACGCACACGGGTACGCCTCGCACACACATCACGTACGTGTACGCAACACAAGTACACGTACGTACGCACACGGGCGACGCCTCGCACACACACACGTACGCACACACAAACATACGTACACGTACGTACGCACACACGCACACGCCCTCGCACACACACACGTACGCACACATACACACACACACACACACACACACACACACACACATACACACACAACACACACACACACACACACACACACACACACACACACACACACAACACGTGTACACGTCCGCACGCATACGCACACGCCCTCGCCTCGTTCAGATACATTGCCAGCACGCTGTGCGTCCGTCCAATTCAAATCACGTACAGCATACGGGCACGCCTTCGCACACACACACACGTACCGCACACACACACGTACCCTACGTACGCACACACACATACGTACACGTTACGTACGCACACGGGTACGCCCTCGCACACACACCAGCGTACGTACGCCACACAAGTACACGTAGCGACGCACACGGTGCACGCCCTCGCACACAACACGTACGCACACAAAACATACGTACACGTACGTACGCCACACCGCACGACGCCCGTCGCCACACACAACGTACGCACACATACACAAACACAACACACACACACACATCGACCACACACACAACAGCACACATAACACAGCACAGCACACACAGCACACACACACACACACACACACACACACACACACACGCGCGCGCGCGCGCGCGCGCGTACACGTCCGCACGCATACGCACACGCTCGCCTCGTTCAGATACATTGCAGCACGCGTGCGTCCGTCAATTCAAATACGACTTCAAATTCGCTGAGACAGCCACCTCTACCGCGGCGTGACAACCACACCTGAGGTTTTGCGCGTACCTTACTAGCTTTTATAATAGCCATCCCTCCCCATCTTCCCCGTGAGTGTGTAACCAGGCACACGAACACCATACCGCGGACTGGATGCGCCGTAAAATAAGTCATCCAGGGGGGCGTGGAGAGGCATGAGCGCGCACATGCACACGCACGCGGCCGTTTCCTGAGCAGCGACGCGTTGGCAGATAACACGCGCTGCGAAATTTATATAAAATTATTCGAATCTTCCTGTGCGGCCATTGTAGGCGACACAATAGCGGGCCGCGTACCGGCCGACACGGTTGGCGATGCTTGAATACGCATTACATGTGAGTTAGAGGGGATATCGGACGCGATTACGCTGCTCTCCTGGTCGCATGCGAGCGCGCCACACAACCGCAGCGGATGTACTGATCTTCGACGAGTGAGAAATTGAGTTATTATTCCTTTTCTTCTCGCAGATTGCGACGACAATACCTCCGCTAGAACTGCCGATAAGCAGAGTGGTTTAGCGACGGCAGTGGAAGCAGCAACAATCTCCATAGCGCCGGTGTCCGGAGCCACTTGTAGAGATAACGCGCTGACATATCTCTATTTACTATTGCCGCCGCTAACTCCTGTACTTACTATAAGGGCCATCTAACGAGACTGGGAGATCTCCCACACTTAGTGTGGTTCTGTGCGACACACTTTAACTCTCCGTAGAACACATCATAGTTTACTTGCACTTTACTATGTTTAGTATAGGAATATCAGACCGATCTATGTTTTTACAACGTGATATATATATATATATATATATATATATATATATATATACGCTGCCAAGAGCTCATAAACATTAATCAAACCCCCCACCCCACCCACCCAACCACCCAACCACCCAGCACAGCCACCAAACACACATCAAACAACAAACAAAAACGAACAACTTACATAATATACACTACACACACATTCACACACACACACACACACCACACAACACACACACACACACACACACACACACACACCAACACCACACACACACACACACACACACACACATCACACACACACACACACACACACACACACACAATACGTACACATAATGAAACCCATAATGACCACGGACAACGACCGTCGCACAGCCAGTGCCACTACTACTACAACTGTTGCTACTGCTACTACTACTATACTACTACTAGACTACGATCTTTACTACTACTACTTACTACTACTATTACTAACACTATAACTACTACTACTACTACTACTACTACTACACCATAACTTATACTACTTACATGTCTAAACTAAAACTACTACTACTACTACTAGACACACCTTTTCTATCACCTAATACTACTGTACTATCTACTACTAGCCACTGCGGATTTTACAGTGATTATTAGAACTCGCCACAATGGATTTTACGCCTATCCTCAACGTGAGCGCATGTAACGGCCACTGTCGCAGACACAATAGCAGAGCCGCGGTTGGCTGGGCCACACAGACAGTCGTAAGGGTGCATTCGCAATATCGATAACAGAAACGAAATTGATTGAATTTCTGTCGGCGCCTGTCGCCAGCCGAGCGGAAGCCTCCGCAAATACTGATACAATAGCCGATATAGCCAATTCAAACCAATTTGCATCTTATTTGTCACTCGTTGGTGAAGAGATTAGCTAGAGAGCGTACGCGGAACGAAACAACGGCCTGGGCAGCGGCGGCGCCTGACGTTGTTTTGCGCGTTTCGTGGCGAAATATTCTTTTATTAGTTCTAATCATTCACAGTGAACAGCAATAAAGCATCATACGCCGCACGGCTGGGAGGGGCCGAAGAGACGCAGGACTCGGTGTGGCATATTGATGCGACTATATATTAATATATATATATAAAATATTATATATATATATATTACTATAGTAGTATATGTGTTACGTGTGTGTGTGTGTGTGTGTCTGTGTGTGTGTGTGTGTGCGTGGGTTGCGGTGCGCGCGTTCCGGCGGTGGCGTGCGTGCGTGCGTGTGTGGTGCCGTGCCGTGAGTATGATTTTGGTGTTAGATAGATATATTGGATGGCCGGAGGTGGTAGGGCATACAGAGAGCGAATAATTATATATATAATTATATATATATAATACTATATATATTGGTGGCTAGCAAGTATAACACCGCGAGAGTGCAGTGAATATAATATATGAGGTAGCTATTGGTAACTATCACATGAAATCGATGGTGTGTGTAATTACATGCACATGGGGGATTTGACGTATCGATGAATGGTATAGCAAATAGCTATAATATTATCTAATCCATTTTAAAACTAAGATTTTTGTTAAATGTTGTAGCGCAAGGTCAACTCTCCTGCCCTAACCACATGTTATACATGTCCACATGCTAGATGAATTTGTGTCGTGAAATTGCGCCTATTTTGTGTGTTAAAGAACTCGAAGCAAGAACTAACTGCTGAGTTCCGAACGTACTAAAAAGCGTCTGCGCTTGTTTGTCGATGAAGATCGCGATATTGAGCACCAAACAAACGGTTCTTTGTACTGTTGAGTTAGTAATTAACTTCGGGAATGCGCGTCTTCGTCCCTATACGCGGGCCCGAGTTCCGACCCACCATTAGATAGTGTTTTGTAATATATGCGTTCGTTATATTATGGTTTGGATTATAGTTAGTCTTTTAGGGTTCGGGTTAGGGTAGTTAGGGTTAGGTAGTATTCATCTTTACATTGTGTTGCCTTCGAGGAAGCGCGATTCGTGAATGAGTGCCTGATTGGCTGTTGGTCACGGAACTCTCGTGTGGAAAAAAATTCCACGCGCGGCCCCTATGTCAGAATAGCACTCACTGACGCTTACTGCATTGACATGTATTGTACGCAGCTGATAAACCGTGATAATCAAGCAGAACAAAGAAAACGCAGGACGCGTTTATTTGACGATAGCGTGAACGATGTTCATATGTCGCTTCTAATGGAGTATTAAGCGGTACATGGGTCCAGTGAAACTGAGTATGGTACTCGGACCGACATGATTAGACGTATTGCTATCTATCGTAAGATTAGGTCTCGTCATGTTGGATCGTTGATGCGGTCTAAGCTAAAGAACGAAGCGAAATGATCGAATTGGACACGTGGTGTCACGAAATTAGCTGCAAAGCATTGCGTTACTTTGCGCCGAATATTTTACCTGCGCTCGCGACGAAACTATAACGGTATATGAACTCTTCTCCGGCATTGCTTTGTTTTCCTGCAGAATTCCGTCTTTCGTTGTGTACGCGGGAGCCCGATCGCGCCATGCCGCGCGTGTTAATCATCGCTCAGAACGGTGATGCTTTATTTTTACACTTAGCGGCACACATCTGAGAATGACGTACGGGATATAGGTATTTTGGAGATTTGCTAATGTTTGACCAGAAATCATTCACTGTAACCAGCCTGCCGATTGCACGCCGGCGCATCTGCTGTTTATCTTCAGCGTATGTAATGTGCGTGTGTAGCGCTATGTTTCGAATCGGGCTTCCAAAAACGTAAAAAATGTGGAAAGTATGACGCAGAATGTCAATACGCTTTATCCGAGCCTACTATAACTGCAGATAATTAAACTACAGCTAATTCCGAAAATGCCTTTGCACATTTCAAACGCGAACTGTTCGTTCTCATTTCCAATCTTCGCTTGGCCTACGATATGGACTGTTTGTTGACGCCGAGCAGTAATTAGTTGTCTATGTTATTTAAATCTATACAAACAAATGTATACAATCGGAACATTATATCTAACCTGTGGCACCTTCAATGAAATTATACCCTCCTATGTAGAGTTTAGCATCCTAGAAATAAACGCACGATTTGGAGTTTATTATTACTAGTACTCTCTCCATAGGCAATGTACCAAGTTGTAGGATATGCTACGAGCAGCCTGTAATTGGGTACAGTACAGTGAATAAAATGATTGCTCCATTGCATAACGGGTCATATGTAGTTTCAATTCACGATTCAAACTTTATATCTTAATCTAATGCGGGTCTAAATGTATAGAATAAATTCATTTAGCCAACGTAATTACTAAATACATTGTATATATATGATCACATTCTAAGCCTCGTAAGGGCGGAATCTTTTAGCAGGCTACCAATTCTTTTAAGACAAGACCAAACCGGCTCTGTCAATTTACACTAGTATGATTTACATTCACTGATGAGGCGTGTTCCGTAGTATTTAAATTTACGTTAGTTGATTCCTGCTCGTAATAATCCCTTATCTTATTTCACCTAGTGGAACTCAGCGTTTCTAGAAATGCGTTCGAGCCGGTATTTACCATCCACGTGTGACGTCATTTCCATTCGTAGTCCTCTCCTCAAGCCAAGATTACTATCTAATACCAATTCAGAACACCGGTCAACACTTTTCAGTTACAGTTGTGATCCGACGAGCCGCTGATATCGGATAGGTGAAACAGACTACAGGTTTAGGGATGATCTGCAATCGTATTTCCCATGGTTAAGCGTCAAATTTTAACATAGATTCTGGTAAAAATAATATTCAACCAACATTGTTCCTGGTTCCCCTTTGATATTATATGGGAGGTAGGTTCTGTGAAATGTTGTCTTGGATTGTGTTAACTAGCGGCAGTACTCACCAGAGTGTACGACTGTCTGTTACTTCGCATACAAGGCTATCTCAATGTAGTATCTCGAATGTTGCCGGTCACTTTCTTTAATCACGGTTAAAATGTTTACCTTGCTTCTTGTTGCGCGTTGCAGGCCATTACGTCTTCGCAATGACGACAATTTTCCGATCAACACGTGTTGACCTAACGCCATTATTTCATATATTTCTTGCCATGGAAGGGGACTCACGCTCTTTGTGAGCTGGTCGTTTTATATATATATATATATATATAAACAAGTATAACCTCGGCATCGCCCTATGCACTTTTTATTCTTGTTCCATATCTCGGATCTAAGGGCCAACGAATGTGCGTTTAGCACTTGCTCCTGCTATATATTATGAATAGTCCCCTGGCCTAGTATTCTCTTATATATTGAATGATAGCCTTACGGGAGGGATTTCTCCAGATCATATACATCTGATTAATCATTATATTCGAGTAGCATACTTTACATTTACTAGATTACTGATTCACAGTTGCGAGTGATGCCATTTAGGATTAGTTCAAGACTTACTAGGTCGACGATTATCATGCAGCAACATTATTGTTACGAACCGCTGAAATTGATTCAAATCATGTAAACGCTGTTTCGGATGATATCCGTGACTATTCATACCGGTATTTCACTTAACGCCGCTCCACACCTCTCCCCACGCGATTGATGTGGCGCAGGGTGGAGGCAGGTGCAATTTAACGCGATAGCCCAAATGTACCGCCTGATATAGACAGTAATTATTGTGTTCGTGTTTTCTTCTCCGCCCACCCTTCCCCCCTCTCTCTCTCTCTCTCTCTCTACTCTCTCTCTCTCTCTCTCGTTCTTCTCTCTCTTTCTCTCTGTACACTACTCTCTTTCTTTTCTCTTTCTCTCCCCTCCCTCTCTCTCTTCTAGATGTAGTTCTGGCCAGAATATCTTTGCTCTTCTCTCTGTCACGGGTTTCTACTTTCAGTCGTACGGAGTTACTCTTCGTATGGCTTGGTCTTGGGAATGACGAACCTGTAGGGGTCCAGGCCGGTGGCTCTGCATGTGACTTCTTTAATGAATTAAAAAAGGATAGGTGGTTGATGGGGGAGGGATTTAACGGATAGAGCGAATCTTGGTGTGTTGCTGTTATCGTTTTACCGCGTTCTAATGCGATAGTTTCTATGCTATCACGTTTTTTCCACGCACGTCGAGGGCACTTTTTGACTGGATCTCAAATTCAGCACGCCAGACATCGCTTGATGCCGTTGACCTCTGTGCAATATCAATTAAGTTAATTGCTGGTTCACTATTAATACTAATGTTTGCTAACGCTGCTTTTTTAAACTGCTTGCGAGGCAGGATGCGTGCGGCATCGATCAGGTTTCATACAAAACGTTAATGGACTTACTAGATGAATACTCATATTGATATTATCATAGAAATTACTTTCACAGGGCAAAGTATTAGCCGTTAACCAATTCGCAATAACTAAATGGATATTCGGGTATAGTCATGGGAGTATCGATAGATGGCAGGCTGCTCCATTTTTTACTTGCTCAGCTTGTTCGTTGTCGTCGGTGGTTACGACGAATCGCTTACCTATGTATAGATAGCGATTAAGTCTCACTAGACCCATTAACAGTCCATAGAACTCTCAAAGGATAAATGCTTTACCCTATACGACAACGGACCTTTCAAGCCAGTTACCTATATAGAGCTTCTTTAGTCGACCAAATACCTTTGGCCAGCACGAAAGGGCTTATTTACAGTTTAAATTCAGACCGGAGGTTTTATTTTCACAGACGATGGATCCAACGGACTCAACGAACGCTTTTCTTCGCAAACGACTAAACACAACGCAGCACGCGCCAGCGCAAGATACAGCAATCGCACGAAGCCGGCGACCAGTTAACGTCGACAGATCCACAATATACCGCTGATTCATTACAAGCAGTCGGTAACTGCGCTGCTTGATTTGACTCGTTCACATACTTTAGCACGCGTATTTATTTCCAGGCAAAAACATCGCGCAGCGGAGGTCGAAATCCACGCGATCAGTCAACGCCACGCAAACATTCTATAAATTAATTCTCTCCCATTTATTACCACTGAGCCATGTTATGACATATATCGGTAATTGTCCCTGAGAGACTTCTAACAAATATAACATATACCTATAGCATTAAAGGCGAGTATTCCTATAGAGTCGGCCTCACAGCGCCATCGTACGTAATGTTAATCTTTTGTCTATTGTTTATTCCTATCGTTCTTAACCCCATACTTAACGACCACTATGTCACAAGCGCGGGCTACGATAGCGCTGTGATAACACAATGATTATACACATAACAGTCTAGGTAACGCCGTCTCATGTGCATACTTAGATCGTGATTGAGTTGCGTAGACGGTTCCTCCCCCGCAATGCTTTTGACTCTCACCAGAAAATGAATTAAATGCGCGAGATAAGTGGTAAGTCAACTGCAACTATAACAAGCTAAGGAGAATATATTCACCGCCTCCGCATCCTACACCGCCGGCGCGCTCAGTTTAGCAGCTGCCGGCCGATATGAATATACAAATCTAAGCACTTACATTTATAAATCATATCGTATCCACCTAGCCTTTTATAACTTATTATACCATTATCGAAGTCTTAATCATGGTTAGGATTTTTCAACCACTTTCCCACTGCGTAAGCTCGAGGGTTCGCGAGAAAGTGTAGTTACAGGTACTTTGGTCGCGGCACTGCAGTCCTTGACAATTGGGACCCCAAAACTAAGTCTTCATTTTAAGCACGCGGCGGGCGTGCGCACCGCGCCGCTTCTTGTCTATAACCTTTGACTAGCGTTAATATCTACGGGCCTTTTAGTAAACCCCTATCGCTGGCTCTTACCATTTTAGGTAACGTTTTATATACTCCTTGTTTCACCCGCTTTTCAATCATTTATTTTCAAGCAAAATCTCCCTGGGGGGATCTTGCCGTGCACGATATTATTGTTGTATGTCTTTTCAGTTCTGTTATCTATAAGCAGAGCCATTATTAAACGGCTATGATTGCTAAGAAATGTCTATGAGATATCGGTTTCGTGCTCTTCGGTGTAACGCATTGTGCGCGGGCATTTCCTTTGAAAGATATCTAATTTGAGATCCAGAGGAAACAGTGAATTGAAAGAATGGAAATCACGACAACCAAGTTGTGATTACCTTCGTTATCATAACCGATGGTTTAATGTCGTAAATCATCACTAATCCATAAAAATAGATGATTAATCATCCTAGAGTCAGAGGATTCGACGCGATCGAATAAACCTTCGATGAATATCACCGAAGGTGGCGGTGCTATCAAACGGAATGCGTTATGCATGCGCGCGGTATATAATATCGGACAAGAGGGGAGTAAATCCAGGGGCGGCCAGAGATTCGTTCTAAGAATTCTTGTGGCGGATTTTACGCGCACGGACGCAATGCTCTGACGGGCGCGACGTAATAAATCACCGTTGTAGTTGTCAATTGTTCCGACAATAATGCGCGCCGTTCGCGATCATGCACCTACCCCCCCTCGTAGGCAGGCTGCAATGACGACAAGTATTTAATACGCTGCTTCAAGGGTTCAGGCAAATTGCCTACAAACGATATATTAGTCGGAACAGGGCTGTAATTTCCAGCTTGTGCGCCGGTTGCACCGAGACCTAGGTGCCTCTCGTGTTATCGGACGTCTGTGCCAGCGCTCAACCTTTAGGCCGAAAACGCTCTCTCCAAAATAACCGGCTCCGAGACAGGCCATTATCGGACGGGGTGAAAAAGGAACTCCTCATCCGCTCAAGCACAAACGCGCGCAACTCACTGGATGTACTCGCGCGTGCGCTACTCGGAAGGCGCGTGCGTAAAGGGAGTTAGCGCCACACTACGAGCACGATTCGTCCGCGCGGTAATAAACCTCATCTTCGACACGACAGACTCCCGCTATGGCCGAATGCGCGAGAGTAGTGAATTCCGACGATTTCCGGGCGGTTCGGAGTCTTCCCATTTCGGCCCGTAGTTGATACCCGCTGCCGGGACAAATTGACTCAACTATAGAAATCGAGGCAGAGAGACCAGGAGACCTACGTTATCATCCACGCACGATTTGAAGGCGCGTCACACACATTGGGCAGGAACTGCCTTTAATCGGATTTTAAGTCTTGTGTAAGAGTTAACTCGGCGACGCCTGAAGGGGCTGATACTACAGTAACCAGCCACCGCCGAGCGTAAACTGGAGCGCTTAAATTCTCTGTAGCACCGACGAGTTAGGTCATGAAACGTGCAGAAATATAGACACCGTAGTTGAGAAAATTGGTCATATTCATTTTGCAAGACTTTATAACTCTATGCTAGCGATCAAAAATTCCTACACTATTTATAGGACGCATATACGTGTGTATCAAGAGTAGTATATAACACATGTGTTATTGGATCTACTTCGTTGGGTAAGTGTCATTGTACGTACGCGGAGCAAGAAGACGTATATATTGCTTATAAAAATGGTTAAAGCCTCCTCTCAAAAGCAAATAATCCTAACATACACGCGGTTACGATGCCTCATTGTGGAATGTGCCTCTTGATATGTTCAGATATCTCAATACGACTAGGCGCGCACGATGACCGCGGACCCCGACGGGAACGAAACGATTAACGGACCCTTGGTCTCGAGGGTCACGGCAGCAAACAGGGAAAGACAACGCATAAGGCCTGATGACATTAGCCTGTATGGTTGGTCGTTGTTGTTGCATCATCGTCATCATAGTCAGCAGCAGCAGCAGCGAGCAGGCAGTAGCAGCAACAGCGTCAGCAATGCAAACAGCAGAAAACGAGTGCTCCTCATAACCCAGCCAGAGCAGAAGCGAGCAGCATTATTCAGATCACAGGAAGAATCATCGTAGGCGCGTCATTTCATTATACTTAAACGCGAAGTAAAAGTGATTTATACTACATGGGAATGTCAACGGAATAACACACGGTAAAGTAATGCAATATCACACGCGGATGGTAACGACAATATTCACACGGTAAGAGTACGACAGATTATCACACCGAAAGGTAACTCGTATAACAACCCGGTAAAGTAACGCAATATTCACACGGGAAAGGTAATATCACACGGCTAAAGTAAACACAACTATCACACGGGAAGGCATAACGGAGATTAATATTCACACGGCTTAAGAGTAACGTCAAACTCGGAAGGGTTAACGGACAATATTCACCGACGGCTAAAGTACACAATATCACACGAAATGATAACTGGTAATATTCCACAGTAAAGTAACGCATATCACACGGAAGCGCTAAATATATATATACACACACACACACACACACACATCACACACACACACACACACCACACACACATCACACACACAAACACACACACACACACACACACACACAACACACACAACACACACACAGCATCACGATCATCGACATCATCAATATTGAAGAAAAATATATATATATATATATATATATATATATATATATTATATATATAGTATAACACGGAGGGGATAAAAGTATTATCATATGGCACGTACGGTACCTATCGAGCTGTGCGATGAGATATTCAATATTTCTCTTGAGTTTAATACATTGAATAGCAACGGTCATACGAGCACGCATGGTAGATGAGTCATTCGCTCTCCGAATTCAAGGCTTCCAAGCGTCTCCTTGCAGGAATTCACTGTTTAACTGATATTTGTCACAATAAGTGAAATCTCTGTGAGCTTTTTATAGAGCTCAGTTTTCTCACCAAGGCTTCCTCTTACGCGCGCTCGAATTTCCGGATGCTTTGCAAATTTTCTACAGCGTGGTCGCAAGCCCCTACAGTGGCGTACCGTGGTATTTATACTGGGTCGGCCGGACTCATCAAGCGATGTGGCCAAAAGTTCTCCGCACCCTAGCTACGCGTCATTCTCCCTGAACCGCGTAGTCCACTGTTGGACTCCCGCTGTACTCGTTTTTCGCTGCGAACCTCTATAA
>NW_014580228.1:0-3818 GCF_000485595.1 Priapulus caudatus | reverse complement strand
GCTGTGTGTTGTGTGTGTGTGTGTGTGTGTGTGTGCTGTCTGTCTTGCTGTCTGTCGTGTCTCTCTCTCTCTCGTCTCCTTTCTCTCTCTCCTCTCTCTCTCTCTCTCTCTCTCTCTCTCTCTCTCTCTCTCTCTCCTCTCTCTCTCTCTCTCTCTTCTCTCTAGTTCTCGCTCAAGCCTATCTTACTTATCTCTCTTTCTCTCTCGCTCTTTATGTCTGTTCTCCTGCACACGCCTTTCTCTTTGTTATCTGACCAATTACATTCAGCTTCGCGGCCACAGCATAACTTACCTATGCGACCACAGTGGGACAGGGCTGGGCGTTAACGTCATGACAATGCCATTCGTCAGTGAATGATGATTGGAAGTCTTGCCTTCCGAAAAACTGCATGGAGGCAGCGTACGGTTTTGTTGAGCAAAGGTACACAAGCGGCACTCGAAATTACAATTAGCTACTGTTAAAAGGCGGCAGCTCGCACTGCGGCAAACAGATTCCCAAATGTTGGCTTTGTTCATTTCGCTTGTTCGAATTTGATAGATAGCTGAACAGAACGTTTACTCAACAGCCGGTTGGCTATTTTCTACGCCTCGATAAATAATTAGACTTTGGCGTCAAGCATTTCAGTCTAGGCCTTTGAGATTTCGTACACAATTCCTCGTTTTTCTCCCACTTTGCTCGCTTGTAAAGTTTTTACTATTAGAACTACGCCACTGTTCCTTCCGTTCGCCTTGCACGTCGTTTGTATTAATTATCACACTCTGGCCCTCTGTCTGCTGTATAGTCTATTTTTTGAATTCCATTTTTCCCGCCGACCTTGTGAGCGCTGTACATATTTCCTTTTGTCTTACTCTGCTATATTGCTACGAACGTGAGGATCAGACTATGCCTCATTGTGGTCAAGACTTACTCATGTGCAAACAGCAAAAGTAAATAGTAAACAAACAGCGTAATAGGCCATTATCATTCAATTTCGTTTAATTTCGCCTACGATACTAATCTTCATCTCAGTTAGTGGTAATTAATTAAATTGCGTGCAGATTTGCAAGCTGTCCCACACAGTCTCAGTGCTTTTGCAAGAACCACTGATCTTTGTTTCGTAGCTTTTTACCGAGTCCGTGGTAGATTGACGATTAGTCAATGCCATGTATTCATTCATCGTTTAGCACATATTCATTCGCTCCAATATAGAACATTTACATCGTACGATGAATCGCTATGTTTTATTTTTATTATATTAGTTATATTATATTATACGTGTTTTACGTGGCTGTAACTTTTTTTACAACGCTACAAACTACAATGAACTTGATGAGCTTCTTGCGGTATTTAAAAACCGTGCTTGTCGAAACTGCCAATCACGATTACGTAATAACCACACGATACACATATAGTTATAAATAATACATTTAATATATGTCCCAAAACCACCACTACGAGCCTTCTCTTCGCACGCCGTTACTCTTTTGCAATTATACTTCCGCTCTTTTTTTTCTCCTTCCCCACCCTCTCTCTATCATATCTACCTATCTATTCTATCTATTTATATATCCAGTCCATCTATCTATCTATCTAATTTAATCTATCCATCTATCTATCTATATATTTATCTATTATCATACATCATAAATGCCACCTCGCCTATCTTCTCTCTCGATCCATATTCCTCTCAATTTCTCTATTTTCATTTCGCTTCTCGCGCGCGCTGCGCACACACACACACACACACACACACACCACACACACCACACACACATCACACACACACACACACACACACACACACACACACACACACACCACACACACACACACATACATGCACACACGCCACACGCGGCGTAGGTACAGACACTGTTGCGCGCCCGCATAAACATCACACGTCGCGCGTCGTCCATACACTTACACACATGATACCCACACAACATACGCTCCGTCTACTTTCTTTCCTCCATTTTCCTATACGCGCTTACACATTGTGTCACACTTTCACAATAGCCCAACATGCGAACCATTTCCGTTGCATCCCGCGCTGCTGTGCGATTTCAAACGGCAATTTTCTAGCCAAACGCCGCGTGGCTCTCCCCTTTGTAAATCGCACATGGAACAAATAGGCAGAAATGTATCGCCGAAGGTGATTATACCGCCTGTCCATCATTCCTATCGGAACAATGCGTGAAAATGTAGTAGTGCCGATTATAGAGGCCAACTAGGCATGGCCCCGCGTGCCCTCGGCAAACAACGAACAATGGAAATAATATTGGCATGACAAGTAATCGAAATTCAGAGTCGCGTCTGGAACTCAAAATGTCTTATATAGAGTAGTTCTATAATTTAAGCGACGCTTGCAACTTTTAACGGCGCCCTGAACGATTTATATATTATATCATATACTATATATATATATATATTATATATATATATATGGTGTGGACTGCGGTGTGTGTGAGTGTGTGTGTGTGGTGCGTGTGGCGCGTTGTGCGTGTGCTTTGCGTGTGCGCTGTGCGTGTGGGCGTGCGTGGCGTGTGCGTGTTGCGTGCCCCCTGTGCTACGTGTACAGTGTAGTGTGTGTGTGTGCTGTGTGGTGTGTGTGTGTGTGGTGTGGTTGTGTGTGTGTGTTCGTGTGCTTCGTGCGTGTGCCGGTGTGCAGGGTGTTGTGTACGTGTGCTGCGTGCGTGCGTGGGTTGCGTGGTGCGTGCTGTGTGTGCGTGTGTGATGTTGTGGTCGTGTGTGTGTGTAAATGTTGTGTTGTGTGTGTGCTGTGTGCTGTGTGTGCGTGTGCGTGTGCGTGTGCGCTGTACGTGCGCTGCGATGTGCTGCGTGTGGTGTGTGTACGTGCGCTGCGTGCTGCGTGGCTGCGTGCGTGCATGCGTGCGTGCGCACGCAGCGCGCGCCGGCGTGTTGTCGTGTGTGTGTACGTGCGTGCGTGCGTGCGTGCGTGCGTGCGTGCGTGCGTGCGTGCGTGTGTGTGTGTGTGTGTGTGTGTGCGTGTGAGCGCGCGCGCGTGTGTGTATGATAGCATATGTGCCGATGTTTCATTATATCATTATTAATAATATTTCTACTATACGACTGACGGATTTTGAAGCGTGAATTTAAGGCCATGGCGATATTCTCTAGGCACGCTTTGATTGCATTGCAATAATAGATAACCATACAACATATACATAAAAGAATTGTGCATGCGAAGGCTGGATAGAAAATTTTTTTATTGTGTGCCGTGAATGCCGTTAGTAGATTATGTTATTACATCACTTAATGATTGAACGACAAAATACATCGACAGTGTAAATAAACGCTCGGCAATATCTGGTTACGGGTGTTATAACTGATAGCTGTGTACATATATCCTCCCTTCTATTATGAAGAATATAACCACGCTCTCTTTTTCTCAGAGAATTATATTTGAAACGACATATCGGCTTAGTAAGGTCTACGCCGTTAAATATTTCATATCAGCACACGCTGTAACAACTTACTTTACGTCTGACCGTTATTGAACATCCATATAATCATAGTAATGTAATTTACTTTATATAGACAGCCAATTCGAGATACCAATAATTTTGCCGTCGTTGCGTATGTTATCAAAGATTTATATAACATTAAAACGCATTCAGTAGATGTTTATATTTAACAAATACAAAAATATAAAAACAAGTTTATATTTAACGAATACAAAAATATAAAAATCCCATTGTGGTTGCCATCGGAACGTTTTAATTTGGTTGCAGTAATAGATAACAAGCGTGAGTGTGTGTGTGTGTGTGTGTGTGTGTGTGTGTGTGTGTGCGTGCGTGCGTGCGTGCGTGCGTGCGTG
>NW_014580227.1:19113-19354 GCF_000485595.1 Priapulus caudatus | reverse complement strand
AATTGTGCCAAATTTCCTTGTAGAATAGTGAAAGATGGTATAGATTTGTGTTCGCACATATCCTGTATCTGCCTATATTAATAACATTTTGTAGATATTACACTTTCAAGATAGAGAGCAAATGCTCGTCGCAATGAAATGAAATGGAAAAAAAAATCAGATGTCGCTCTTCAATAATCATCTAATATTCATGCTAGGGTGGTCATATTTAACTGGCTTAAAGGGAAAGTTTACTCTAGGT
>NW_014580227.1:17301-17874 GCF_000485595.1 Priapulus caudatus | reverse complement strand
GGAGCAAAGGGGTTCGATTTTATGACACGAATTATCAACCAGACACCCAGTCACCACCAGGACCTGACAACCAGTGCACTAACATCCTGCATTTCTACGAATATATACCATTGGTATATAGAAGTAAGAAATCCAGCAAACAAATAAAGGAATAAATGAATAAATAAATATATTCACCCATTATATATAAGCTTACATATGATAATATAATATATATATATAACATATATAACAGGGGTTAATAATTACAAATTATTAATTTTAATACAATTATACATATATAGTAATGTACAGTAAATAGGGAGAGACATTATGTTACCTGCGGCAGGTGTGTCTGTGCGTGCGTGCGTGCGAGTGCAGAGTCGTTAGTGAGGGGTTGCGCCAGTGAGCAGCTGAAATGCTAACGGTTAACTGCCCACAACACAAACAGCGCGGCCGAGCAAACTAAATTAGCTACACCTCCGCTAATATAGTCACAATTATAATCATAAGCTGCCTGTAATTGTGCCAAATTTCCTTGTAGAATAGTGAAAGATGGTATAGATTTGTGTTCGCACATATCCTGTATCTGCC
>NW_014580227.1:0-12888 GCF_000485595.1 Priapulus caudatus | reverse complement strand
CACACACACACACACACACACACACACACACACACACACACACACACACACACACGTCCCTAAGGTTTTTCCGTGGTCTGGCGCTAAACTTCCTACCACTGTTTTGCTTCGAAGCCCGTCTCGTCACATTTGTAGAATCAACGTGAAGAAAGTGAATGAATAATAATTCCCATTCTTTCACTTACTCTCTATATATTTATATCAATATATATATATATATATATCCTCTCTCTCTATTCCTCTCTTGCTGCGCTCGGCGATTCCGCTAGTCTGGACAAAGACGAGTCGGTTGAATGGAACAAAGGGGTTCGATTTTAAGACACGAAGTATCCGTAACCTGACAACCAGTGCACTAACATCCTGCATTTCTACGAATATATACCATTGGTATATAGAAGTAAGAAATCCAGCAAACAAATAAAGGAATAAATGAATAAATAAATATATTCACCCATTATATATAAGCTTACATATGATAATATAATATATATATATATATATATATTAATATATATTATATATATATATATAAGTGTGTTTAAAGTGAATCGAAATGCTCGCTACCCTGGTGTCGTCTGGCTAGGGATAGCCTCACGTTGATTCCATGTGGCAGGGTTACTGTGATCGTCTTCTATCCATCCCGAGGTTGAGTCCGTATGGTTGGATGGTGTTTAGATTGTGGATCCAATAGGCTTCTCTTTCTTTCTGTTGCGGATCGTGCGTGGATGTTCGGTGGGTCGAGAATATTTTTTTCAAGGCCCCTGCACTGAAAATCCGCTGCGGTGTGGTTGTCGCGTGTAAAATGAGCACTGTGGGTACTCGTACCCTTGTGCGTTTTTGTTGATATTAATCTGGATTGGAGATGTTGCAGCGTCTATCATTGTAGGGGTGTCATTAGGGTAGACCCCTAATAACTTTGCGCGCGCTGCATGACTGGCGAGTTTTCTGTAGTTCTTTTTCTCTTCTTGACGTGTTGCGGCGCAAAGAGGTAGGAATATTGCTCGCTGACTCCCTTGGTTTTGGGGGAGGGTAAGTCTAAATCCATAAGTGTGGTGATAAGGGTGCTGCTGTACCCGGATCCCTGGGATACTGGGCCGTCCTGGTCTGGTGAATTTAAGGACATGTATGAAGAAGAGGCCTGGACAGCCTCTACGGCACAGCTCGACTGTGCTACCCACGGGGATTTAGCTTGGTTTGTTGTTGCCATTATAATTGTTTATAAAAAAACAAAAAATATTTGTAAAAAAAGTTTTGTTTAAGAAATTGCTACACTAAGTTAGCAATGAACGACAGTTTTCGACTTGTGGTAGTCTTCGTCAGGTTCTTCTAACTATTTACAGCTGAAAAAACTGTGTTCTTCAGCGTGTTCTCTCCTCCTTATATACCCGTAGGTCCTGTCTTGGAGGGGGCGCCAAATAGGGGGCGCTGAGGGGGCGCCTGGTTGATCAGGGGCCGCTAAAAGGGGGCGCCGTGTACAGAAAAGGGGGCGCCACTTGGTTTGGGGGGCGCTAAAAAGGGGCGCAGGGCCCAAGACAGGGACCTAGGGTATATAAGGAGGAGAGAAACACGCTGAAGAACACAGTTTTTTTCAGCTGTAATAGTTAGAAGAACCTGACGAAGACTACCACAAGTCGAAACTAGTCGTTCATTGCTAACTTAGTGTAGCAATTTTNCTTACTTGCGCTAGACGCGCTCTCCACTATTTATTCAGCACAGTCTACTGCAGGTATGTAATTATTATCTAGTAGGAAGCCTATTCGCTTGAGATACCCCCTTCACCATATTACGAATGCATCGTTGGGTACGCCAGCACAAATATATACACTCTTCCGCCGTGGGGAGACTATGCGCCATCGCGCGCAAACCAGTTAACGCTCAGCTTCCCAGCTGTGACTTGTACCTGACTGGGGAGTGCTGCCCAGCCGCGGACCTTACATGCAAAGTCTGCCTGCCTGATTTTCCATCAAGTGTTTTGAAGTCTTACTCTGGTCATGGAATGATTATCATTTTGGGCCAAACTTATGCCCTGGTGGATTAACCCCTCTTCATTAGTTAAATTTCATCAACGGTTGTTGCAACACATATTCTCTCTTCCTTTATTAGATATTGCGCCATGTCGGGGCCTGCGCGGCGGGCAGCCACGGTTTCAGGAGCGTGCAGTATGCCGCGCCTACAACTTCAATCAGTACGTAATTATTAGCCTTGCTGCGGCGGAGAGGGTGTGGGGGACCACAGAACTGTGGCTTAGGTGAAGACCAGCTCCCTAGGGGCGCGCGGTGACAAGAAGAAGGCAGCCTGACGAGCGACAAGGGAACAAGGAGGAGGCGGCCGCTGGCCGATCGTGACTATATAGTAGTTTTAGCATCCCTACTTGGCCCTCGGCGCTCTTACCTTAATTATAACAGGCCTTGTGGAAATCTCAGGGCGATCCGCGTTTTCCTCGTGTTTGTGCTTAGTTGCCAGTTCTTCGACGGGCCGGGGGCGCTTCGGCTTCTTATTCTTTCTATTTTCCCTCGTCTTAAAAAAAATAAATTACTTGTTATTATAAAACAAAAATCAAATAAAATCTGTTACGTTCTTTTCGTGTACGATGGCAGTACTTAAATTACGTTAGAAATTAAACTCGGTGTGTTAGCTCTTAAACATTAGTCTCACTTATGCTATTACATAAAATTCTGTACAAAGGAGCTTGCCTTGTCAAGTCCTAAAATAAGGCATTTGGGGTGAGCTCTTGAGTTTAAGACTGGCGGACGCATTGAGAGTGCCGGATGTTGTCGACGAGAATCTTCGCCGACGTTTTGCAAAGTTGGATCCCCCGCCATTAACAAATCGTGGAATGCCGACCTGGCTTGAGATAACAAGTGACCGATGGGGGATTGCATTTGCTACCGAGGTGGATCAGGAAAGATTAAAAGCAGAATGACAGATATTGCTCCGTTTGTCGCGAAGGAAAGTTTCAAGCTATGTGCTCAAACGAGGCGGTCAAGTTTGCCCACTACAACCACGACCACGCCAAAACCTGGGAAAAGCAACAGGAGGGAAACGATTACTACCAGACAGGTCATAAGTTACTGCTTTTTACCGCCGGTCCGCGGGTGCTTGGTCAGTGCTTTCATATTTCATAAATTTATTGAACATGAGATCATTCGAAAGACAACTTGATCACTAGTTTTCGTTTTCAACCAATTTTCGACGAGCTTTGAATTCACCTCGTTTTTTCAACTTGTGACTTCCTACCATAAATGTACCATAATGTTTTCATAAATTTCATTGATATTATATTAATTTATAAGTAGACGAGAACGAAATAATAGAAACAAATAATTGTTAGCTAATATTGGGTGCGCCACTCCCACCTCTCTCTTTCTCTCTCTATGTAATTCTGATAATGCGAATGTAAATATTAAGAAAGTTCAATTTATTAAATTTAATGCAGTTACTTGAATAGTGCATTTCATTGTTTTGAAATATACAGGAACTTAATATTTAAAGTTTAATTCCTAGATTTAATATTTAAATTTTCCATTTTAACTCATGTCACATAAATATAAACTGACAATCATTTATTTCATTTTTAGGTCAGCAGTTCAAACCTGACGGATCGTACGGCCTGCATCCCATGTTCAAGAACTCTGTTGTTAAAAAGCCTGAGCCAACGACAGTTCCTATGACCCCACTGATAGATCGCGTGAAAAATTCTGAAGCTATGGTGCTAGCATTCACAGCAGAACACAGCTTATCGTTCGCGTTGACTCCACACCTAATTGACTTGGTGAAAGCACTTTCCCATGACAAGAAAGCTGTGGATGAGATGTCTTTTAGGAGTTTCCTGTTTCCTGCTCCCAAAAAGATAGAGTCACCGTCCAACTGGCATTTGCTGTTTCCAACATCTATTTCCTTGAGTTTTCGTGAGGACTTGGCGTCGCTGATAATTTCAGGTTTCACGAAACACGACATGAAATCTTTCAGCAACTCTGTCTGTTGTTCGTGGAGCTTATGCATAAGTGGCTCCTTGGCCTGAAACAGCATTACATATTTCTTCAGCATCGGCAGGACGGCAGCATACAGATTGAGAATCAGCAGTGTTTTCTTCTGCACGTAACACAGCTTCTCGACGATCCTTGCTTTGCGAGCTTTACCGTCGGATGTCATGGTCTTGTTTTTCTGCTGTAGATGAGTCTGGATTTGCTTGATGCTGCTCCTGTTTGTGTCGGACAATTCATACTTCCGGTACAGGTCTTTGATCAGTGGCATGTATGCAGTCTGCATGCTGGCTGGTACGAAGCTGTGGTAGAAGATTGTGTAGGCATCCCACATCCTGAGGGTGTCAAGACAGACATCGTACACAGACAGCCATCTGTGGGGGACATACCTCTGTGGCACTGTGTACTTCACACCTATCATCATGCAAATGTCCTGCAAGTGTTCTCGCTGATCAGTTGACCACTTGAAGTCGTTGTGCACATCAGAGAACAAACCCTCCACAAAAGACTTGAATGGCTTACAAAAGGTTTTGCATGCATTGTGGGCATGGTGACAACTGTCCCCATCTATGTCCAATAAATGAGGGGCTTTGTTGGTTCGAATTCTTGTCTCGAGGCCAGATTTTGATCCGCGCATAACTGCACATGAATCCATCAGAATCGACATCAGATTGTTCCAAGGAAGATCGTGTTTGTCAAAAAGCTGTACCAGGCCATTGTACATAGACTCACTGTTGACCTTTGTCACACTGAATGACTCGAGATGATGAACAACAACCTGCTTCTCTTCTGGACTGAAATAGCTTGCCAAGACCGTGACAACTCGATTGATATTGCTACTTGTAGCCTCGTCCATGTTCAAAGAGAAATAATTGTCCTTCAAATGTGACACCAACGATTCAGTGACAGTCTTCGCAACACCATACTTTAACTTGTATGAAGCAGAGGTACGATCAACTGAAGTGAAGGGGGACAAACTTGCTGTAGAGTTCATCTCTCAGACAACAGAGGCGTACATAGCCTGTGCCAGAACTCTGCAAAAAAAAATGCCAATCAACAGTGCACTGCTCAAAAGTATCGCTGCCATTGACCCACTGTGTGCCGGCCACAATGTCACACTGAAATACATGTTGAAACTGCCGTCATGCGTCACCAATGTTCTCGCCGGAGACGAAGTTGATCGCTTCGATTTGGAAGCTAGAAAATTCCAAAGTGATGATAAACTGCCAGACTGTGAAAACAAACGTATTGATAGCTGGTGGGCTGAAGTGGAAGATGGGCAAAAATATCCCATGATGGTGAAACTGATCAAGCCTCTGCTCAGTTGTTTCCATGGCCCACAGGTGGAGTCATCTTTTAATGTGATGGGAGACATAATTGATGCGAAATCTTCCAGTACAAGAATAGATACTCTCAGTGCTATTCAGACAGTGAAATATGAACTAAGATCAAAGGGCAAGACTGCCATTCAGTATTACTTCCACAAAGACCCACTCCACGATGTTGTTGATCCTGCTCTGGTAACGAACCTGACGCGTTCGTACAAGGCGTACGAAGAAAACAAACAGGGTGAACGCGAAGCGGTGGAAACGAAAAGGGTAGAAATGGGTGTGGAGCCTAGGGCAGAGAAGCTCGTCACAAAAAGAAAAGCAAAAGAACTTTCCATGCAGGTTGCCCAGAAGGCTAGATATGACCATCAAGTCGAGGTGTCACAGACAAACAAACATGTGAAATAAGTGCATATATAGTGGTCTGTGATGTGTAATGTAAAGTGGTATTTGCTGTGCAGTATAGTGTATATAGTGACTGTTGATGGATCAAAATGTGGGAATCCGGTCCGGGACGCCAACACATCAATTTTTTCTTGTCAAAATAAATAATCTATGTTCCTACAAAGTGTACAATGTATATACATGTATATAAAGATAAGATATGTAAAAACATTAAAATTTCAATGTGTGGACAGAAGTCTGACTGTGGACAGAAATCTGACTTTGTGAAATAGTAAACATTTGACTGTGTGAACAGAAATCTGACTGTAGACCACCCAGTTAAAACCAGTCGTTTTTAAAAACTGGATGTCACCATAAAAAGGCATCAATCTGACCAAGTTTAAACAACCTAGTATATACCCTCCAGAGGTCTCAGATTGCACCACAGAGCATCTCGAAAAAACAAAAATTTTCTGGGGGGGGGCCCCCCCCCCCCCCGACCGCCTTTCTGGGGTTTCCTCTTTTTACAAAGTCAAGCTCTCACAGGCCTGATTACTAAGCCACACGCCTACTGATAAGAATTTATATACAGAAAAAGCCTATGCTTGAGATACCTTACCATATTAAATGCATTTGCCACAGCCACAAAATATTAACTCTCCCGGTGAGATATTTTGCGCATTGCGCACCAAACAGTAACGTAGCACTGATCAAGTGTTTGTGCTGTGTGTGTACAGCTGTGCTGTGTGTGGTGTGTCTGTGTGTGGTGTGTGTGGTGTGTGTGTGTTGTGTGTGTGCTGTTGTGTATGTATGTAGTTGTGCGTGTTGCCGCGCGTGCTGAATAACAAGCAAACGTTGTCCTTTGTTCGCACCCGCCGCGGTGCGAATAGCAGCAATGGCCTCCTTGTCTCGCCCACCGCGGTTATATCTACATGATTTCACTTTGCCTCGCGGCATCGCGCTACAATTCCAGCTATGCCTAATTGTATGGCGCAAATGGCGCTTTGCGCGAAGTCGGTCCGCCGTTGACTGCCAGATAAATATTCTATCGGCCGTTCTTATACGTTCAAAGTGGAGCCGCGGCAGGCTAGACAGCAGCGTGTGCATGGTAAAATCTTATCTACATGCTTTCACTTTCGCTAGCACGCATCCCGCCACGATCTGTGCCTGATATGTGGGCTGGACTGTATGTGGGTCGGGTCGCTGCTGTGTATATATATAATATATATGATTGCTGTGTGGTGTGGAGACTTCTGTGCGGGCTCGTGTGTGTGTGTGTGGTGCTGGTGTGGGCTGTGTCGTGCAGCTGCGAATAGCCAAGCCCAAAACGTGTTCCATTGTTTTCGCACCGCCGCTGAGATCAAATGTATTTACGTAGTATAGCTGGCTTGCCGAATGAGGAGAGGTGGCAAACCAGGGAAGGGCTGGGCCAAAGGGCAGACACGCCGAGGCGGCGGTGGAAGAAGAAGGAGGCTGCACGCTGTTGGCGACAAAGGGAGCCGAGGGAAGGGCGGGCGCAGCGGATGAAGCACTGATCTCTACTATCACTCCCATCGTTAGCTATAGTAGAAGATCAGTGGGAATAAAACAAGTATTTTGCACCTTACTGGCTAGGAGCGCTCTCGTAAATTATAAGCACAGGTCTACTGATACTGGAATTTATTTATAGAAGGCCTATGCTGAGATACCCCCTTTACCATCATTACAATGCATTTGCAAGCACAAAATATAACTTCTTCCGGCTGAGATATTGCGCAGTGGCCCAAACAGTAACGTAGCCAGCTTATTGTTACATGACTGGACAGTGTGCAGCCGCGGACCTTACAATGGCAAAGTCTGCTTCCTATTTCATAAGCTGAAGTCTACCATGATGGAATATTATCATGGAAATCTATGCCTGGGATAAACCCCTCTTCATTTTTAAATTCATAAATTTATGGCCCAAAATATCTTTCATTCTTCTCTATGAAGATATATGCGCATGTTGCCGAGCCACGCGTTTTCAGACGTCGCAGTATGGCCTAAATCCGAAAGTACGCTAATATAAAGCTTGCCTGCGGGGGGAGAGGGGTGGGAGCACCAAGGAACTGTGGCAGCTTGAAGGACAGCCAGCGGGCGGTGAAAGAAGAAGGCAGCCTGACGGCGCAGCCGACAAGGGAAACAAGAGGAGGCGGCGCGGCGGGGATGAAGTAGTAGTTTTGCATCCTACTGGCTAGGGGCGCTCTACTAATTTATAGGCAAAAGCCTTACTTGATAAGAATTATATACACGAAAGCCTATGCTTGAGATACATTTTACCATATTAATGCATTTGCCCAGCACAAAAATTATAACTCTCCCGGTGAGATATTGCGCATGCGCTCAAACAGCGTAACGTAGCCATATTATGTGTTTGTGTGTGTGTACAGTGTGTTGTGCTGTGGGTGTTATGTGTGCTGTGTTGTGTGACTGTTTGTGTGTGCTGTGTGTGTGTGTGTGCTGTGTGTGTGTGTGGCTGCTGTGTGTGTGTGTGCCCGCGGTCCGCGAATAACAAGCAAACGTGTCATTGTTCGCCACCGCGCGGTGCGAATAGCAAAAAAGCAAATGGTTGTCCTTAATCGCACCGCGCGTTATATCTACGATGCTTCCACTTTGCTCCGCCCATGCATCGCGCCTTACAATCTCCAAGCTATGCTAATGTATGAGCAAATGCGCGCGAAGTCGCGTCGCCGTGACTGCCAGATAATATCGCCCGTTCTTATACGTTCAAGTGAGCCGCGGCAGCGCTTGACAGCACCGTGTTGCAAGGTATAATATTATCTACATGCTTCACTTCGCTAAGCAGCATCCGCGACGATTGTGTGTATCTGGCGTGTGTGATGATATATATATATATATATATATGGTGTGTGTGTTGTTGTGTGTGTGTGTGTGCTGTGTGTGTGTGGTGTGTGTATGTGTGTGTGTGTGTGTGTGGTGTGTGTGTGTGTGTGTGTGTCGCTGGTGCGAATAGGCAAGCCAAACGTGGCATGTCCTTGTCGCCCACCGCCGCCGAGGATCAAAGTATACGTAGTATAGCTTGCTGCGAGAGCAGAGAGAGTGCAAACCAAGGAAGGTTTAGGCCCAAGCGCCGAGACAGCCGAAGGGCGGTGAAGAAGAGGACGAGGGGGGGGGAGGCTTGCCGCGTGCGACAAGACGAGACGCAGGGAACGGAGCGCTGCAGGGATGAAGCACTCGATCATTCTTACTATAAATCCATGTTAGTATAGTAGAGATTAGTGGCCGATAAATTAGTTACGTTTTTGCACCTTTACTGGCAGAGCGCGCTCTCCTAATTATAAGCACAGGTCTACTGATATGAATTTATTATAGCGAAAAGCCTATGCTTGAGCATACCCCCTTACGCATATATAAATGCATTGCAGCACAAAATATAAACTCTTCCCGGTGAGATATTTGGCGCAAGCGCTCAAACAGTAACGTAGCCAGCCTTATGTACTAGACTGGATCGTGTGCAGCGGGAACTTACATGCAAAGTCTGCTTCTATTTACATAAGTGAAGTCTACTGCATGCAAATATTATCATGGAAATCTATGCCGGAGAACCCCTCTTCATTTTAAATTTTCATAATTTTGCAAAATATTCTTCTTCTTATTGAGATATTCGCGCATGGCGAGCACCGTTTCAGACGCTGCAGTATTTATAGCCGTAAATCAAAGTACGTAATATAGCTTTATGCGGGCGGAGAGGGCGTGGGAAGACCAAGGAATGCCTGACCAGGGAAGACAGCCAGGGGCCGGTGAAAGAAGAAGCGAGCCTGAGCGAGCGACAGGCGAAACAAGGGAGTGAGCGGCGGGCGGGGATGAAGTAGTAGTTTTGCATCATACTGCATGGGCGCTCTCCTAATTATAAGCACAGCCTACTGATAGGAATTTTATTCAAGAAGCCTTGGCCCTGAGTACCCCCTTACCATATTTAAATGCATTTGCAGCACAAAATATTTAAACTCTCCCGCGTGAGATATAGCGCATGCCGCCCAAAACAGTATACGTAGCATGATATGTGTTTTTGGGTGCTGTTAGTTGTACAGTGTGTGGCACTGTGTGGGGGGCGGTCTCGTGTGTGATGTGTGTGTGTGTGTTACGCGTGTGTGTGTATGTGCTGCGCGCGGTGCGAATTAGCAAGCAAACGGTCCTTGTCGCACCGCGCCGCGGTGCCGAAGAGCAACAAATTGTGCTCCTTATTCGCACGCGGTTATATCTACATGCCTCACTTTTGCTTCGCGAACAGTCGCGCTACACTTCCCAGCTATGCTAATGTATGGGCAAATTGGCGCCTGCGAAGTCCGGTTCGCCGTTGGACTGCCAAGATCAATATTCTTCGGCCGTTCTTAATACGTTCAACAGTGCGAGCCGGGCAGGCTGACAGCACGTGTGCCATGCGTAAAATCTTATACTACATGCTTCCACTTCGCTAGCCCAGCATACCCGGCACGATTTCGTGGTATGTTAGGTGTGGTATGTATATATTACTATAATATATACTATATATAGTATTATATATATATATATATAGTATTATATCGTGTGCTGTGTGTGTGTGTGTGTGTGTGTGGTGGTGTGCCGGCTGTGCTTTGACTGGTGTCGGGATGCTGTGCTGTGCTGTGTGTGTGTGTATGTGTGGTGTGTGGCGTGTGTGTGGTGTCGCCGTGCGATTTAGCAAAGCAAACGTGTCCTTGCTCGCACCGCCGCGAGATTCAAAGTATTTACGTAGTATAGCTTGCCTGCGGACGAGAGAGAGGGCTGAGCAAACCAGGAAGGGCTGGCCAAAGGGAGACAAGCCGAGGGGCGGTGCGAAGAAGAAGGCAGGCTGAAGCGTGCGACAAGGCCGAGACCAAGCGGAAAGGGCGGTCATGGATCGAAGCAACTGATCTCTACTCATACTCCACACGTGTAGGTGGATTAAATTTTAGTGTTTTGCACCTTATACTGGCTAGAAGCGCTCTTTCCTAATTATAAAAGCACAGGGTCTACTGATATGAATTTATTATAGAAGCCTATGCCTGCGATACCCCCTTACCATATTAAAGTGATTTGCAGCACAAAATATAACTTCTTCCCGGCTGAGATATGGGCGCAATGCCGCCCAAAACAGTAACGTAGCCAGCTTATCTGTACTGACTGGCACGTGTGCAGCGGACGTTACATGCAAAGGTACTGCTTCCTATTTCATAAGTGAAGTCTACTTGATGGAACTATTATCATGAAATCTATCGCTGGGATAAACCGCCTCTGTCATTCTAAAATTTCATAATTTTGCGCCAAAATATTCTCGTCTTATGAGATATTATGCGCATGTGGCCGCAGCACCGTTTCAGACGTGCAGGTATGCGGCTAAATCAAAGTACGCTAATATAAGCTTGCTGCGCGGGGAGAGGGGAGAATGGGGGCCAACGGCGTGAGGAGACCAGGAATGTAGCATGTGAAGACAGCCCAGAGGCGCCGGAAAGAAGAAGAGCCTGAGGCGAGCGACAAGGCCGAAACAAGGAGGGAGGGCGGGCGGGGATGAAGTTCAGTAGTTTTGCATCCTAACTGGCTTAGGGCCTCTCTACCTAATTATAGAGCCCAAGCACTACTGCATAAGAATTTATTACAGAAGCCTATTGCTAGATAACCCCGCTACCATTATTAAATGCATTTGCCCAGCACAAATATTACTCTTCCGGTGAGATATTGCGCAATTGCCGCCCCAAAACAGTAACGTAAGCCCCAGTTATGTGTTTGGCGTGGTGTGTGTACAGTGTGATTATGTGTGTGTGTGTGGTGCTGTGTCAGTGTGTGTGTGTGTGTGTGGGTGTGTGTGTGTTAGTGTTGTGGGTGTGTGTGTTGTGTATGTGTCGTGTGTGTGAGTGTGTGTGTGTGTCGCGGTTTGCGCGCAATAGCCAAGCAAACGGTGTCCTTGTTCGCCACCGCCCGCGAGATCAAAAGTATACGTAGTATAGCTTGCCTGCAGAGGAGAGAAGCTGGGCAAACCAAGCGGAACAGGTGGCGCAAGCACAGGAGAACAAGCCGAGGGGCGGTTGCAAGAAGCAAGCGAGGGCTGAGCGTGCCCGACAAGGGCAGCCGCAGGGAAAGGCCGGGCCATGCATGAAGCACTTGATCATCTACTCATATCCCATGTTAGTATAGTAGAGATCAGCTGGGATAAATTGCGGTGGCTTTCTGCCACCTTAACTGGCTAGAGCGCTCTCCTAATTATAAGCCCACAGGTCTACTGATCATGCAATTTAATTATAAGAAGCCCATATGCTGAGATACCCCCCTTACCATACTTAAATGCATTATGCAGCCCACACAATATCAACTACTTCCGGTCGAGCAGATATTGCGCATCGCGCCCAAACCAGTAACGCTAGCCACGCTTATGTTACTGACTGGAGTGTGTAGCCGGGACTTTACATGCAACCAGTCTGCTCTCCATTCTTCATAGTGAGTCTACTGATGCGATCATTATTCATGGAAACCGCTATGCTGGATACCCCTCCTTTATTTTAAACTTCATTACATTTTCAGGCAAATATTCATTCTTCTTATGGAGCATATTGGCGATAGTACGAGCACCGGTTCAGACGCTGCAGTATGTCCTAAATCAAAGTACGTAATATAGCTTGCCTGCCGGGGAGAGGGGTGGGAGACCACAGGAATGTGCAGCCTGAAGACCAGCCCAGGGGCGGTCTTGCAAAGAAGAAGGGGCCTGATCGCGAGCGACAGCCGGAAACAAGGAGGACTGCGGCGGGCGCGGATGAAACGTGTAGCTTTTGCATCCTACATGCTAGGCGCTCTCCTTCATTATAAGCCACAAGACTACTGCATAAAGAATTTATGTTACAGAAAGCCTATGCTGGAGATACCCCCTTACCATATTAAATGCATTTGCAGCACAAAAATATTCAACTCTCCGGTGCAGATAATTTGCGCATGCGCAACAGAATAACGTAGCCAGATTATGTGGTGTGTGTGGGTGTGTGTGTGTGGTGTGTGCACTGGTAGTGTGTGGCGCGGGGGGTGTGATGCGGTGTGGGTCGTGGGTGCTGTGGCCTGTGTCGTGTGTGTTGTTGTGTCGTGTGTGCCGCGCGTGCGAATAGCAAGCAAACGTGGATCCTTGTTTCGAGGCGGCCGCGCGGTCCAATAGGCCAACAAAATGTGTCATTCTC